>NC_092251.1:14363858-14476358 GCF_036320965.1 Panulirus ornatus | reverse complement strand
AACCTTGTGTCCAGGTATGGAAGGTGAGGGAGGAACCATGTGTCCAGGTATGGAAGGTGAGGAGGGAACCTTGTGTCCAGGTATGGAAGGTGAGGAGGGAACCTTGTGTCCAGGTATGGAAGGTGAGGGGGAACCTTGTGTCCAGGTATGGAAGGTGAGGAGGGAACCTTGTGTCCAGGTATGGAAGGTGAGGAGGGAACCTTGTGTCCAGGTATGGAAGGTGAGGGGGAACCTTGTGTCCAGGTATGGAAGGTGAGGAGGGAACCTTGTGTCCAGGTATGGAAGGTGAGGGAGAACCATGTGTCCAGGTATGGAAGGTGAGGGGGAACCTTGTGTCCAGGTATGGAAGGTGAGGGGGAACCTTGTGTCCAGGTATGGAAGGTGAGGAGGGAACCTTGTGTCCAGGTATGGAAGGTGAGGGAGAACCATGTGTCCAGGTATGGAAGGTGAGGGAGAACCATGTGTCCAGGTATGGAAGGTGAGGGGGAACCTTGTGTCCAGGTATGGAAGGTGAGGGAGAACCATGTGTCCAGGTATGGAAGGTGAGGAGGGAACCTTGTGTCCAGGTATGGAAGGTGAGGAGGGAACCTTGTGTCCAGGTATGGAAGGTGAGGAGGGAACCTTGTGTCCAGGTATAGAAGGTGAGGGAGAACCATGTGTCCAGGTATGGAAGGTGAGGGGGATCCATGTGTCCAGTATGGAATGTGCGGGGAAAATACGTATATGTCTATTTATAGAAGGTGAGGGAAACCATGTTTCCGAGTAAGGAAGGTAATAGGATCCATATGTCCATTTAGCCAAGATGATGGTGAGCCAAGTATCCAGGCAGGGAAGATGAGGGTGAGCCAAGTATCCAGGCAGGGAAGATGAGGTTGAGCCAAGTATCCAGGCAGGGAAGATGAGGGTGAGCCAAGTATCCAGGCAGGGAAGATGAGGGTGAACCAAGTATCCAGGCAGGGAAGATGAGGTTGAGCCAAGTATCCAGGCAGGGAAGATGAGGTTGAGCCAAGTATCCAGGCAGGGAAGATGAGGGTGAGCCAAGTATCCAGGCAGGGAAGATGAGGTTGAGCCAAGTATCCAGGCAGGGAAGATGAGGTTGAGCCAAGTATCCAGACATGGAAGATGTGGATGAGCCAAGTGTTCAGGTAGGGAAGGTATGGATGAGCCAAATATCCAGACAGGGAAGATGTGGATGAGCTAAGTGTCCAGATAGGGAAGGTTGGATGAGCCAAATATCCAGACAGGGAAGATGTGGAGCTAAGTGTCCAGATAGGGTAAGTGCGGGTGAGCCAAGTGTCCAGACAGGGAAGATGTGGATGAGCTAAGTGTCCAGGTGGAGAAGGTATGGATGAGCCAAGTATCCAGACAGGGAAGATGTGGATGAGCTAAGTGTCCAGATAGGGTAAGTGCGGGTGAGCCAAGTGTCCAGATAGGGAAGATGTGGATGAGCTAAGTGTCCAGGTGGAGAAGGTATGGATGAGCCAAGTATCCAGGCAGGGAAGATGTGGATGAGCTAAGTGTCCAGCTAGGGTATGTTTGGGTGTGCCAAGTGTCGAGGTAGGGAAGGTGAAAACGTGACAAGGTAAGGTAGGTGCGCATCAGTAAAGTGTAGAAAATGACAAAGATTTAAAATTACGCGTAATGCATTTCACTAATGAGAGTCTGATTACATTTCATGTTATTATTCATGGAAGGGTCTAATATTTTCCGGTACAAGGTGACACAACGCGTATAACCTTTAAACAAATAAAGAAAAACCTGGGAATATGGGATATTACATGAATGGGAGCCGGCCGTGTCCACAATATTATTGCTCACTGAAATATCGCATAACTTTTCAAATACATATTTTGCCGGATTTATTTGCATATCCAGTAACCACTTAGGGAAATCCATATCAAAATGTAATCTCACTCAGCTGTACTGCTATTTACAAAGTATTACCATTTGGACCAGTATAACATGCAGAGAAAGGACATTAAACTCTTGTACTGATCTTTTTGAAACAATTATTAACAAAAATTTTTAGAGGAGTTTTTCCTTGGGAAACATCGTGGTATCCATTGCAAATAAACAGTTGACTGAGAATCATTGTACAGATACACATATCAAAGATCCTTTTTTTATGTAATTTGAATATAAACGAATTTTCTAAAGGAAAATTGACCATTGCATAGAATAGTCCAGATTCACATGAACACACGTACACACACTCATTTCTTTTTCCTTTCACATATAACCACGTTATGGACCATCAGGTCTCTTGTTATTTATTGTTCCCATGTACCACATCACAATCCATCCACTAGAACACCATCTCTCTACCACATTACAACCCGTCTTCCACAGGACCACATATCCACCACGGCACTACCCTTCCACAGCTCGATCAACTCTCCAACACTAAACCACTTGTCCGCCGCAGCACCTCCCTCTCACCACACATACTCTTTTACCTACGATACTGCCACCTAACCACAGTACTACCCGTTCACCACAGTACCAACACTCCACCACATTTACACTTCCCCACTTCAGCTCCACTTGGCCACTGCGCAGCTACCACTCGGCCAAAGCACCAGCCTTTCACCACCTCTCCACAATAACATTACCTCCATGCCATACCCCTACCCCTCCACCACTTCTCCAACACAGCACCACCTCTCTCCTACGGTACCCACTCTCCACCCACGACCACTCTCAACCACACGACAACCTCTACACTAGAACACCATCCCTCCTCCACTCCACCATCCCTCTACCTCAGCGTCACTTCTACACCACAGAACCATATCTCCACCGTAACACTACACCTCTACCACAACACCATCTCTACACCACAACACCATCTCACTAATCACAACATCATCCCAACACCAAAACACCACCTCTTCACAACAGCACTGGTTTCCCTAAAGAATAACCTCTCAAAAGAAACAAACACCACCTCTTCAAATACGCCACCACGTCTAACACAGTTCCACCTATCCAACCAAATGATCGCTTTTCATCCCGACACCACCACATCTCCGACACAGCATCACCTCTCCACCATAGCACCAACCTTCCATCACTGCACCATTTCTCCTCAACAGTATCACTTCACCACCACACGCGCCCCTGTACCGGTTCCGGCCTGAGTCTCCACACACTCTCGTCACGCTAAGGTCGACATGATGCCAGTCCTTGCACACCGCCGCTCACCTTCCCTCACAACTGGTCCTTACGTACCCATCCTCCATCACAGCTGTACTCATCTCAACCTCATAACCTCCCTCACAGATAATCCCCTCTTTCATACCTCCTACTACCCGACCTCTACCCTCATACTCTAAACGCAATCTAAGACACAACGAAAATTAAACTAAAAGAATTCTTACTTCATTACGAATTTTAACAACCAAATTCCGCTCTAACAGTATCAATAAAAGTACTAAGAAATATTATGGTTAATCCAATTACATTACCTATATTAAACAACTGTGTATGCAAATTTTGGCAGAGCTATCAGTATATACGTAAACGCACTAGAAAACATGCATATATATGGACAAGAGAGAACGCTTGTGTGTCTTCAACTCGCCCCCACAGACCAAGATACCGAGCCTTTCTGATAACATCCAGACCTACGATGTCTCCAGTTTCCTAAAAATGAGTTAACAGAGCTTCACTTTGGAGTAAGAGCATTATTAACAAGGTAGCTAGTATGGCGTGTGCCCGAGCAGTGGGATAGCTACATATGATTATTTCATTTGTAACAAGAAACAGGAAGATGTTGGAAGAGTGACGTTCACCAGCAACTGGGGGAAAAATGATGAAAAGGGAATATCCTCCTCCACCAGAACTTACCCTCATAGGTACCGCCGTACTAACGTGACCCCAGACTCAGCCTGGTGTACTATTCATTCAGTCAAACATGCAATTATAGCATCTCTCAACATTCACTTCTGGGAATCAGTGACGTATGGTCATCCCTTTTACGTGGAGGTAAACTAAATAATATCAAAGACAGTGACCTACTTTTGGGACGGAAGTTCCTGTATATATATATATATATATATATATATATATATATATATATATATATATATATATATATATATATATATATATATATTTCTTTTTTTTTTTGCTTTGTCGCTGTCTCCCGCGTTTGAGAGGTAGCGCAAGGAAACAGACGAAAGAAATGGCCCAACCCACCCCCATACACATGTATATACATACACGTCCACACACGCAAATATACATACCTACACAGCTTTCGATGGTTTACCCCAGACGCTTCACGTGCCCTGATTCAATCCACTGACAGCACGTCAACCCCGGTATACCACATCGATCCAATTCACTCTATTCCTTGCCCTCCTTTCACCCTCCTGCATGTTCAGGCCCCGATCACACAAAATCTTTTTCACTCCATCTTTCCACCTCCAATTTGGTCTCCCACTTCTCCTCGTTCCCTCCACATCCGACACATATATCCTCTTGGTCAATCTTCCCTCACTCATTCTCTCCATGTGCCCAAACCATTTCTGCTCTCTCAACCACGCTCTTTTTATTTCCACACATCTCTCTTACCCTTACGTTACTTACTCGAGCAAACCACCTCACACCACACATTACCCTCGAACATATCATTTCCAGCACATCCACCCTCCTGCGCACAACTCTATCCATAGCCCACGCCTCGCAACCATAAAAATTGTTGGAACCACTATTCCTTCAAACATAGCCATTTTTGCTTTCCGAGATAATGTTCTCGACTTCCACACATTCTTCAAGGCTCCCAGGATTTTCACCCCCTCCCCCACCCTATGATCCACTTCCGCTTCCATGGTTCCATCCGCTGCCACATCCACTCCCAGATATCTAAAACACTTTACTTCCTCCAGTTTTTCTCCATTCAAACTTACCTCTCAATTGACTTGAACCTCAACCCTACTGTACCTAATAACCTTGCTCTTATTTACATTTACTCTTAACTTTCTTCTTTCACACACTTTACCAAACTCAGTCACCAGCTTCTGCAGTTTCTCACATGAATCAGCCACCAGCGCTGTATCATCAGCGAACAACAACTGACTCACTTCCCATATATATATATATATATATATATATATATATATATATATATATATATATATATATATATATATATATATATATATATATATATATATATATATATATATATATATATTTTTTTTTTGTCGCTGTCTCCCGCGTTTGCAAGGTAGCGCAAGGAAACAGACGAAAGAAATGGCCCAACCCACCCCCATACACATGTATATACATAAGTCCACACCCGCAAATATACATACCTACACAGCTTTCCATGGTTTACCCCAGACGCTTCACATGCCCTGATTCAATCCACTGACAGCACGTCAACCCCGGTATACCACATCGCTCCAATTCACTCTATTCCTTGCCCTCCTTTCACCCTCCTGCATGTTCAGGCCCCGATCACACAAAATCTTTTTCACTCCATCTTTCCACCTCCAATTTGGTCTCCCTCTTCTCCTCGTTCCCTCCACCTCCGACACATATATCCTCTTGGTCAATCTTTCCTCACTCATTCTCTCCATGTACCCAAACCATTTCAAAACACCCTCTTCTGCTCTCTCAACCACGCTCTTTTTATTTCCACACATCTCTCTTACCCTTACGTTACTTACTCGATCAAACCCCCTCACACCACACATTGTCCTCAAACATCTCATTTCCAGCACATCCATCCTCCTGCGCACCACTCTATCCATAGCCCACGCCTCGCAACCATACAACATTGTTGGAACCACTATTCCTTCAAACATACCCATTTTTGCTTTCCGAGATAATGTTCTCGACTTCCATACATTCTTCAAGGCTCCCAGGATTTACGCCCCCTCCTCCACCCTATGATCCACTTCCGCTTCCATGGTTCCATCCGCTGCCAGATCCAATCCCAGATATCTAAAACACTTTACTTCCTCCAGTTTTTCTCCATTCAAACTCACCTCCCAATTGACTTGACCCTCAACCCTACTGTACCTATTAACCTTGCTCTTATTCACATTTACTCTTAACTTTCTTCTTTCACACACTTTACCAAACTCAGTCACCAGCTTCTGCAGTTTCTCACATGAATCAGCCATCAGCGCTGTATCATCAGCGAACAACAACTGACTCACTTCCCAAGCTCTCTCATCCCTAACAGACTTCTTACTTGCCTCTCTTTCCAAAACTCTTGCATTCACCTCCCTAACAACCACATCCATAAACAAATCAAACAACTATGGAGACATCACACATCCCTGCCGCAAACCTATATTCACTGAGAACCAATCACTTTCCTCTCTTCCTACACGTACACATGCCTTACATCCTCGATAAAAACTTTTCACTGCTTCTAACAACTTGCCTCCCACACCATATATTCTTAATACCTTCCACAGAGCATCTCTATCAACTCTATCATATGCCTTCTCCAGATCCATAAATGCTACATACAAATCCATTTGCTTTTCTAAGTATTTCTCACATACATTCTTCAAAGCAAACACCTGATCCACACATCCTCTACCACTTCTGAAACCACACTGCTCTTCCCCAATCTGATGCTCTGTACATGCCTTCACCCTCTCAATCAATACCCTCCCATATAATTTACCAGGAATACTCAACAAACTTATACCTCTGTGATTTGAGCACTCACTCTTATCCCCTTTGCCTTTGTACAATGGCACTATGCACGCATTCCGCCAATCCTCAGGCACCTCACCGTGAGTCATACATACATTAAATAACCTTACCAACCAGTCAACAATACAGTCACCCCCTTTTTTAATAAATTCCACTGCAATACCATCCAAACCTGCTGCCTTGCCGGCTTTCATCTTCCGCAAAGTTTTTACTATCTCTTCTCTGTTTACCAAATCATTTTCCCTAACCCTCTCACTTTGCACACCACCTCGACCAAAACACCCTATATCTGCCACTCTATCATCAAACACATTCAACAAACCTTCAAAATACTCACTCCATCTCCTTCTCACATTACCACTACTTGTTATCACCTCCCCATTTGCGCCCTTCACTGAAGTTCCCATTTGCTCCCTTGTCTTACGCACTTTATTTACCTCCTTCCAGAACATCTTTTTATTCTCCCTAAAATTTAATGATACTCTCTCACCCCAACTCTCATTTGCCCTTTTTTTTTCACCTCTTGCACCTTTCTCTTGACCTCCTGCCTCTTTCTTTTATACGTCTCCCACTCAACTGCATTTTTTCCCTGAAAAAATCGTCCAAATGCCTCTCTCTTCTCTTTCACTAATACTCTTACTTCTTCATCCCACCACTCACTACCCTTTCTAGTCAACCCACCTCCCACTCTTCTCATGCCACAAGCATCTTTTGCGCAATCCATCACTGATTCCCTAAATACATCCCATTCCTCCCCCACTCCCCTTAATTCCATTGTTCTCACCTTTTTCCATTCTGTACTCAGTCTCTCCTGGTACTTCCTCACACAAGTCTCCTTCCCAAGCTCACTTACTCTCACCAAGCTCTTCACCCCAACATTCACTCTTTTTTTCTGAAAACCCATACAAATCTTCACCTTAGCCTCCACAAGATAATGATCAGACATCCCTCCAGTTGCACCTCTCAGCACATTAACATCTAAAAGTCTCTCTTTCGCGCGCCTGTCAATTAACACGTAATCCAATAACGCTCTCTGGCCATCTCTCCTACTTACATAAGTATACTTATGTATATCTCGCTTTTTAAACCAGGGATTCCAGGTATATATATATATATATATATATATATATATATATATATATATATATATATATATATATATATATATATATATATATATATATATATATATATATATATATATATATATATATATATATATATATATATATATATATATATATATACACATATACATATGCATATATATATATACATATATACACATGTACATAATTCATACTGTCTGCCTTTCTTCATTTCCCATCGCCACCTCGGCACACATGAACTAACAACCCCCTCCTTCCTCATGCGTGCGAGGTAGCGCTAGGAAAAGACAACAAAGGCCACATTCGTTCACACTCAGTCTCTTGCTGTCATGTAATGATGCACCGAAACCACAGCTCCCTTTCCAAATCCAGGCCCCACAGAACTTTCCATGGTTTACCCCAGACGCTTCACATGCCCTGTTTCAATCCATTGACAGCACGTCGACCCGGTATACCACATCTTCCAATTCACTCTATTCCTTACATGCCTTTCACCCTCGTGCATGTTCAGGCCCCGATAACTCAAAATCTTTTTCACTACATCTTTCCACCTCCAATTTGGTCTCCCACTTCTCTTTCCCTCCACCTCTGACAAATACATCCTCTTGGTCAATCTTTATTCACTCATTCTCTCCATGTGGGCAAACCATTTCAAAACACGCTCCTCTGCTCTATCAACCACACTGTTTTTATTACCACACATCTCTCCTACCCTATTATTACTTACTCGATCAAACCACCTGACACCATATATTGTCCTCAAACATCTCATTTCCAGCACATCCACCCTCCTGCGCACAACTCTATCCATAACCCACGCCTCGCAACCATATAACATTGTTGGAACCACTATTCCTTCAAACATACCCATTTTTGCTTTCCGAGATAATGTTCTCGACTTCCACAAATTCTTGAATGCTCCCAGAACTTTCGTCCCCTCCCCCACCCTATGATTGACTTCCGCTTCCATGGTTCCATCCGCTGCTAAATCCACTCCCAGATATTTAAAACACTTCACTTCCTCCAGTTCTTCTCCATTCAAACTTACCTCTCAATTGACTTGGCCCTCAACTCTACTGTACCTAATAACCTTGCTCTGATTCACATTTACTCTCAGCTTTCTTCTTTCACACGCTTTACCAAACTCAGTCACCAGCTTCTGCAGTTTCTCACATGAATCAACTACCAGCGCTGTATCATCAGCGAACAACAACTGACTCACTTCCCAAGCTCTCTCTTCCACAACAGACTTCATACTTGCCCCTCTTTCCAAAACTCTTGCATTTACCTCCCTAACAACCCCATCCATAAACAAATCAAACAACCATGGAGACATCACACAACCCTGCCGAAAACCTATATTCACTGAGAACCAATCACTTTCCTCTCTTCCTACACGTACACATGCCTCACATCCTCGATAAAAACTTTTCACTGCTCCTAACAACTTGCCTCCCACACCATAGATTCTTAATACATTCCACATTGCATCTCTATCAACTCTATCATATGCCTTCTCCAGATCCATAAATGCTACATACAAATCCATTTGTTTTTCTAAGTATTTCTCACATACATTCTTCAAAGCAAACACCTGTTCCACACATTCTCAACCGCTTCTGAAACCACATTGCTCTTCCCCGATCTGATGCTCTGTACATGCCTTCACCCTCTCAATCAATACCCTCCCATATGATTTACCAGGAATACTCAACAAACTTATACCTCTGTAATTTGAGCACTCCCTCTTATCCCCTTTGCCTTTGTACAATGGCACTATGCAAGCCTTCCGCCAATCCTCAGGCACCTCACCATGAGTCATACATACATCAAATAGCCTTACTAACCAGTCAACGAGACAGTCACCCCATTTATTAATAAATTCCACTACAATACCGTCCAAACTGGCTGCCTTGCCGGCTTTCATCTTCCGCAAAGCTTTTACTACCTCTTCTCTGTTTACCAAATCATTTTCCCTAACCCTCTCACTTTGCACACCACCTCGACCTAAACACCCTATATCTGCCACTCTATCATCAAACACATTCAACTAACCTTCAAAATACTCACTCCATCTCCTCACATCACCACTACTTGTTATCACCTCCCCATTAGCCCCCTTCACTGATGTTCCCATTTGTTCCTTCGTCTTACGCACTTTATTTACCTCCTTCCAAAACATCTTTTTATTCTCCCTAAAATTTAATGATACTCTCTCACCCCATCTTTCATTTGCCCTCTTTTTCACCTCTTGCACCTTTCTCTTGACCTCCTGCCTCTTTCTTTTATACATCTCCCAGTCATTTGCATTATTTCCCTTCAAAAATCGTCCAAATGCCTCTCTCTTCTCTTTCAGTAATAATCTTACTTCTTCATCCCACCACTCACTACCCTTTCTAATCTGTTCACCTCCCACGCTTCTCATGCCACAGGCATCTTTTGCGCAATCCATCACTGCTTCCCTAGATACATCCCATTCCTCCCCCACTCCCCTTACGTCCTTTGTTTTCGCCTTTATCCATTCTATACTCAGTCTCTCCTGGTACTTCCTCGCACAAGTTTCCTTCCCAAGCTCACTTACTCTCAGCGCTCTTTTCACCCCAACATTCTCTCTTCTTTTCTGAAAACCTCTACAAATCTTTACCTTCGCCTCAACAAGATAATGATCAGACATCCGTCCAGTTGCACCTCTCAGCACATTAACATCCAAAAGTCCCTTTTTCGTGCGGCTATCAATTAACACGTAATCTAATAACGCTCTCTGGCCAACTCTCATACTTACATATGTATACTTACATACGTATATCTCTCTTTTTAAACCAGGTATTCCCAATAACCACATAACTCTACAATCTCTTCACCATTTCCATTTACAACATTGAATACCCCATGAACACCAATTGATCTCTCAACTGCCCTATTACTCACCATTGCATTCAAATCACCCATCACTATAACGTGGTCTAGTGCATCAAAACTACTAACACACTCACTCATCTGCTCCCAAAACACTAGCTCCGTCTCTTCGATGTATATCAACTGACTGTTATATTCCTCTCTTGTGTCTCCCCTGATGATGTGATTATTACACGAAAGTGCACTTGGGAACTTTTCGTGTTTCATTTTACCCGTGGACTCATAGGAATATATATATGTATATATATATATATATATATATATATATATATATATATATATATATATATATATATATATATATATATATATATATATATATTTTTTTTTTTTTTCATACGATTCGCCATTTCCAGCATTTGCGAGGTAGCGTTAAGAACAGAGGACTGGGCCTTAGAGGGAAAATCCTCACCTGGCCCCCTTCTCTGTTCCTTCTTTTGGAAAATTAAAAAAAAAAAAACGAGAGGGGAGGATTTCCAGCCACCCGCTCCCTCCCCTTTTAGTCGCCTTCTACGACACGCAGGGAATACGTGGGAAGTATTCTTTCTCCCCTATCCCCAGGGATAATATATATATATATATATATATATATATATATATATATATATATATATATATATATATATATATATATATATATATATATATATATATATATATATATATATATATATATATTAGATTAGAAAGGTTGGTGAGCGGTGGGATGAAGAAGTAGAATTATTAGTGAAAGAGAAGAGTGAGGCATTTGGACGATTTTTGCAGGGAAATAACGGAAATGACTAGGATATGTATAAAAGAAAGAGCAGGAGGTCAAGAGAAAGGTGCAAGAGGTGAAAAAGAGGGCAAATTAGAGTTAGGGTGAGAGAGTATCACTAAATTCTAGGGAGAATAAAGAAATGTTTTGGACTGAGGTAAATAAAGTGAGTAAGACAAGGGAACAAATGGGAATATCAGTGAAGGGGGCTAATGGGGAGGTGATAACAAGTAGGGGTGATGTGAGAAGGAGATGGAGTGAGTATTTTGAAGGTTAGTTGAATGTGTTTGATGATAGAGTGGCAGATATAGGGTGTTTTGGTCGAGGTGGTGTGCAAAGTGAGAGGGTTAGGGAGAATGATTTGGTAAACAGAGAAGAGGTAGTAAAAGCTTTGCGGGAGATGAAAACCGTCAAGGCAGGGGGTTTAGATGGTATTGCAGTGGAATTTATTAAAAAAGGGGTGACTGTATTGTTGACTGGTTGGTAAGGTTATTTAATGTATGTATGACTCATGGTGAGGTGCCTGAGGGTTGGCGGAATGCTTGCATAGTGCCATTGTACAAAGGCAAAGGGGATAAAAGTGAGTGCTCAAATTACAGATGTATAAGTTTGTTGAGTATTCCTGGGAAATTATATGGGACGGTATAGATTGAGAGGTTATTGAACGTTGTTGGGGAAGAGCAGTGTGGTTTCAGAAGTGGTAGAGGATGTGTGGATCAGGTGTTTTCTTTGAAAAATGTATGAGAGAAATACTTAGAAAAGCAAATGGATTTGTATGTAGCATCTATGTATCTGGAGAAGTCATATGATAGAACTGATAGAGATGCTCTGTGGAAGGTATTAAGAATATATGGTGGGTGAGGGAATTGTTAGAAGCAGTGAAAAGTTTTTATCAAGGATGTAAGGCATGTGTACGTGTAGGAAGAGAGGAAAGTGATTGATTCTCACTGAACATTGGTTTGCGGCAGGGGTGCATGATGTCTCCATGGTTGTTTAATTTGTTTATATATGGGGTTGTTAGGGAGGTGAATGCAAAAGTTTTTGAAAGAGGGGCAAGTGTGCAGTCTGTTGTGGATGAGAGAGCTTGGGAAGTGAGGCAGTTGTAGTTCGCTGATGATACAAGTCAATTCGGAGATAGGTTTGAATGGAGAAAAACTGGAGGAAGTGAAATGTTTTAGATATCTCAGAGTGGATTTGGCAGTGGATGGAACCATGGAAGCGGAAGCGAATCATAAGGTGGGGGAGGGTGCGAAAGTTTTGGGAGCGTTGAAGAATGTGTAGAAGTCGAGAACGTTATTTTGGAATTCAAAAATGGGCATGTTTGAAGGAATAGTGGTTCCAACAATGTTATATGGTTGCGAGGCGTGGGCTATAGATCGATTTGTGTGGAGGAGGGTGGATGTGCTGGAAATGAGATGTTTGAGGACTATATGCGGTATTAGGTGGTTTGTTCGAGTAAGTAATGAAAGGGTAAGAGGGATGTGTGGTAATGAAAAGATTGTGGTAGAGGGAACAGAAAATGGTGTTTTGAAAAGGTTTGGAAAGATTGAGGAAAGACTGACCAAGAGTGAGGAAAGATTGACCAAGAGGATATATGTGTCAGAGGTGGAGGAAACGAGGAGAAGTGGGATTACGTGTTAATTGATAGTCGCGCGAAAGAAAGAGTTTTGGATGTTAATGTGCTGAGAGGTGCAACTGGAGGGGTGTCTGGTCATTATATTGTGGGGGGTAAGATGAAGATTTGTAGAGGTTTTCAGAAAAGAAGAGAGAATGTTGGGGTGAAGCGAGTGATGAGAGTAAGTGAGCTTGGACTTGTGTGAGGAAGTGCCAGGAGAGAATGGGTACAGAATGGAAAAAGGTGAGAACAAAGGACGTAAGGGAAGTGGGTGAGGAATGGGATGTATTTAGGGAAACAGTGATTGCTTGCGCAAAAGATACTTATGGCATGCGAAGCGTGAGAGGTAGGCAGATTTGAAAGGGAAGGGAGTGGTGGGATGAAGAAGTAAGATTATTAGTGAAAGAGAAGAGAGAGGCATTTGGACGATTTTTACAGGGAAATAATGCAAAAGACTGGGAGATGTTTAAAAGAATGAGGCAGGAGGTCAAGAGAAAGGTGCAAGAGGTGAAAAAGAGGTTAAATGACAGTTGGGGTGAGAGAGTATCATTAAATTTTAGGGAGAATAAAAAGATGTTTTGGAAGGAGGTAAATTAAGTGCGTAAGACAAGAGATCAAATGGGAACATCGTTGAAGGGGGCTAATGGGGAAGTGATAACAAGTAGTGGTGATGTGAGAAGGAGATGGAGTGAGTATTTTGAAGGTTTGTTGAATGTGTTTGATGATAGAGTGGCAGAAATAGGGTCTTTTGGTCGAGGTGGTGTGCAATGTGAGAGGGTTTGGGAAAATGATTTGGTAAACAGAGAAGAGGTAGTAAAAGCTTTGTGGAAGATGAAAGCCGTCAAGGCAGCGTGTTTGGATGGTATTGCAGTGGAATGTATTAAAAAAGGGGGTGACTGTATTGTTGACTGGTTGGTAAGGTTATTCAATGTATGTATGACTCATGGTGAGGTGCCTGGGGATTGGAGGAATGTTTGCATAGTGCCATTGTACAAAGGCAAAGGGGATAAAAGTGAGTGCTTAAATTACAGAGGTATAAGTCCGTTGAGTATTCCTGGGAAATTATATGGGAGGATATTGATTGAGAGGGTGAAGGCATGTACAGAGTATCAGACTGGGGAAGAGTAGTGTGGTTTCAGAAGTGGTAGAGGACGTGTGGATCAGGTGTTTACTTTGAAAAATGTACGTGAGAAATACTTAGAAAAGCAAATGGATTTGTATGTATCATTTATGTATCTGGAGAATGCACATGATAGAGATGATAGAGATGCTCTGTGGAAGGTATTGAGAAGATATGGTGTAGGGGACACGTTGTCAGAAGCAGTGAAAAGTTTTTATCGAGGATGTAAGGCATGTGTACGTGTAGGAACAGAGGAAAGTGATTGGTTCTCAGTGTATGTAGGTTTGCGGCAGGGGTGTGTGATGTCTCCATGGCTGTTTAATTTGCTTATGAATGGGGTTGTTATGGAGGTGAATGCAAGAGTTTTCGAAAGAGGAGCAATTATGCAGTTTGTGGTGGATGAGGGAGCTTGGGAAGTGTGTCAGTTGCTTTTTGCTGATGATACAGCGCTGTTGGCTGATTCATGTGAGAATCTGCAGAAGCTGGTGACTGAGTATGGTAAAATGTCTGAAAGCAGAAAGCTGAGAGTATATGTGATTAAGAGCAAGGTTGTTAGGTACAGTAGGGTTGAGGGACAAGTCAACAGGGAAGTACGTTTGAATGGAGAAAAACTGGAGGAAGTGAAGTGTTTTAGATATCTGGGAGTGGATCTGGCAGCGGGTGGAACCATGGAAGCGGAAGTGGATCATAGGGTGGGGGAGGGGGCGAAAATTCTGGGAGCCTTGAAGAATGTGTGGAAGTCGAGAACATTATCTCGGAAAGCAAAAATGGGTATGTTTGAAGGAATAGTGGTTCCAACAATGTTGTATGGTTGCGAGGCGGGGGCTATGGATAGAGTTGTGCGCAGGAGGATGGATGTGCTGGAAATGAGATGTTTGAGGACAATGTGTGGTGTGAGGTGGTTTGATCGAGTAAGTAACGTAAGGGTAAGAGAGATGTGTGGAAATAAAAAGAGCGTGGTTGAGAGAGCAGAAGAGGGTGTTTTGAAATGGTTTGGGCACATGGAGAGAATGAGTGAGGAAAGATTGACCAAGAGGATATATGTGTCGGAAGTGGAGGGAACGAGGAGAAGTGGGAGACCAAATTGGAGGTGGAAAGATGGAGTGAAAAAGATTTTGTGTGATCGGGGCCTGAACATGCAGGAGGGTGAAAGGAGGGCAAGGAATAGAGTGAATTGGAGCGATGTGGTATACCGGGGTTGACGTGCTGTCAGTGGATTGAATCAAGGCATGTGAAGCGTCTGGGGTAAACCATGGAAAGCTGTGTAGGTTTGTATATTTGTGTGTGTGGACGTATGTATATACATGTGTATGGGGGTGGGTTGGGCCATTTCTTTCGTCTGTTTCCTTGCGCTACCTCGCAAACGCGGGAGACAGCAAAATATATATATATATATATATATATATATATATATATATATATATATATATATATATATATATATATATATATATATATAGCGGTTAGCATGCCTGCCTCTTGCACAAGGGGTCCCAGGTTCGATCCTGGCTGATGGAGCTTTGTATGTTCTATGAAGGTGCGCGTTCATATACACTTTATTCGTATTCATATAACTCCGCGTTGTACAGTCAGGTTCGGTAAAACGCTTTCAGCTGGCTATGTGTTCTGTTAGGAAACAACCGATAGACCCCGTTGCTCACCATAGTGAGACGAAGGGTATTCGAGTACTCAGTATTTCGAATAGTTGTTTCCTATTATACAGTCCCTTAGCCTAGCGGTTAGCATGCCTGCCTCTTGCACAAGGGGTCCCAGGTTCGATCCTGGCTGATGGAGCTTTGTATGTTCTATGGAGGTGCGCGTTCATATACACTTTATTCGTATATATATATATATATATATATATATGTATATATATATATATATAAATATATATATATATACATATATATATATATATATATATATATATATATATATATATATATATATGAGTGAGTGCTCAAGTTACAGAGGTATAAATTTGTTGCGTATTCCTGGTAAATTATATGGGAGGGTATTGATTGAGAGGGTGGGGGCATGTACAAAGCATCAGATTGGGGAAGAGAAGTGTGGTTTCAGAAGTGGTAGGATGTGTGGATCAGGTGTTTGCTTTGAAGAATGTATGTGAGAAATACTTAGAAAAGCAAATGGATTTGTATGTAGCATTTATGGATCTGGAGAAGGCATATGATAGAATTGATAGAGATGCTCTGTGGAAGGTATTAAGAATATATGGTGTGGGAGGCAAGTTGTTAGAAGCAGTGAAAAGTTTTTATCGAGGATGTAAGGCATGTGTACGTGTAGGAAGAGAGGAAAGTGATTGGTTCTCAGTGAATGTAGGTTTGCGGCAGGGGTGTGTGATGTCTCCATGGTTGTTTGATTTGTTTATGGATGGGGTTGTTAGGGAGGTGAATGGAAGAGTTTTCGAAAGAGGGGCAAATATGAAGTCTGTTGTGGATGAGAGAGCTTGGGAAGTGAGTCAGTTGTTGTTCGCTGATGATACAGCGCTGGTGGATGATTCATGTGAGAAACTGCAGAAGCTCGTGACTGAGTTTGGTAAAGTGTGTGAAAGAAGAAAGTTAAGAGTAAATGTGAATAAGAGTAAGGTTATTAGGTACAGTACGGTTGAGGGTCAAGTCAATTGGGATGTAAGTTTGAATGGAGAAAAACTGGTGGAAGTAAAGTGTTTTAGATATCTGGGAGTGGATCTGGCAGCGGATTTAACCATGGAAGCGGAAGTGGATCATAGGGTGGGGGAGGGGGCGAAAATTCTGGGAGATTTGAAGAATGTGTGGAAGTCGAGAACATTATCTCGGAAAGCAAAAATGGGTGTGTTTGAAGGAATAGTGGTTCCAACAATGTTGTATGGTTGCGAGGCGTGGGCTATGGATGGAGTTGTGCGCAGGAGGATGGATGTGCTGGAAATGAGATGTTTGAGGACAGTGTGTGATGTGAGGTGGTTTGATCGAGTAAGTAACGTAAGGGTAAGAGAGATGTGTGGAAATGAAAAGAGCGTGGTTGAGAGAGCAGAAGAGGGTGTTTTGAAATGGTTTGGGCACATGGAGAGAATGAGTGAGGAAAGATTGACCAAGAGGATATATGTGTCGGAGGTGGAGGGAACGAGGAGAAGTGGGAGACCAAATTGGAGGTGGAAAGATGGAGTGAAAAATATTTTGTGTGATCGGGGTCTGAACATGCAGGAGGGTGAAAGGAGGGCAAGGAATAGAGAGAATTGGATCGATGTGGTATACCGGGGTTGACGTGCTGTCAATGGATTGAATGAGGGCATGTGAAGCGTCTGGGGTAAACCATGGAAAGCTGTGTAGGTTTGTATATTTGCGTGTGTGGACGTGTATGTATATACATGTGTATGGGGGTGGGTTGGGCCATTTCTTTCGTCTGTTTCCTTGCGCTACCTCGCAAACGCGGGAGACAGCGACAAAGCAAAATGAATATATATATATATATATATATATATATATATATATATATATATATATATATATACATATATATATATATATATAAATGTATTTAAATTTATATATATATATATATATATATATATATATATATATATATATATATATATATATATATATATATATATATATATATATATATATATATCTTTCTTTTCTTTCTTTCAAACTATTCGCCATTTCCCGCATTAGCGAGGTAGCGTTAAGAACAGAGGACTGGGCCTTTGAGCGAATACCCTCACCTGGCCCAATTTCTGTTCCTTCTTTTGGAAAATTAAAAAAAAAAAACGAGAGGGGCGGATTTCCAGCCCCCCGCTCCCTCCCCTTTTAGTCGCCTTCTACGACACGCAGGGAATACGTGGGAAGTATTCTTTCTCCCCTATCCCCTGGGAATATATATATATATATATATATATATATATATATATATATATATATATATATATATATATATATATATATATATATATGTATATATATATTTTTTTTTGCTTTGTCGCTGTATATATATATATATATATATATATATATATATATATATATATATATATATATATATATATATATATATATATATATATATATATATATATATATATATATATATATATATATATATATATATATATATATATATATATATATATATATATATATATATATATATATATATATATATATATATATATATATATGTTCAGGAGTGGATGTTGGGGTGAAGAAGGTGGTGAGAGTAAGTGAGCTTGGGAAGGAGACCTGTGTGGGGAAGTACCAGGAGAGACTGTGTACAGAATGGAAAAAGGTGAGAACAATGGAAGTAAGGGGAGTGGGGGAGGAATGGGATGTATTTAGGGAATCAGTGATGGATTGCGCAAAAGATGCTTGTGGCATGAGAAGAGTGGGAGGTGGGCTGTTTAGAAAGGGTAGTGAGTGGTGGGATGAAGAAGTAAGAGTATTAGTGAAAGAGAAGAGAGAGGCATTTGGACGATTTTTGCAGGGAAAAAATGCAGTTGAGTGGGAGAAGTATAAAAGAAAGAGACAGGAGGTCAAGAGAAAGGTGCAAGAGGTGAAAAAAAGGGCAAATGAGAGTTGGGGTGAGAGACTATCAGTAAATTTTAGGGAGAATAAAAAGATGTTCTGGAAGGAGGTAAATAGGGTGCGTAAGACAAGGGAGCAAATGGGAACTTCAGTGAAGGGCGTAAATGGGGAGGTGATAACAAGTAGTGGTGATGTGAGAAGGAGATGGAATGAGTATTTTGAAGGTTTGTTGAATGTGTCTGATGACAGAGTGGCAGATATAGGGTGTTTTGGTCGAGGTGGTGTGCAAAGTGAGAGGGTTAGGGAAAATGATTTGGTAAACAGAGAAGAGGTAGTAAAAGCTTTGCGAAAGATGAAAGCCGGCAAGGCAGCAGGTTTGGATGGTATTGCAGTGGAATTTATTAAAAAAGGGGGTGACTGTATTGTTGACTGGTTGGTAAGGTTATTTAATGTATGTATGACTCATGGTGAGGTGCCTGAGGATTGGCGGAATGCGTGCATAGTGCCATTGTACAAAGGCAAAGGGGATAAGAGTGAGTGCTCAAATTACAGAGGTATAAGTTTGTTGAGTATTCCTGGTAAATTATATGGGAGGGTATTGATTGAGAGGGTGAAGGCATGTACAGAGCATCAGATTGGGGAAGAGCAGTGCGGTTTCAGAAGTGGTAGAGGATGTGTGGATCAGGTGTTTGCTTTGAAGAATGTATGTGAGAAATACTTAGAAAAGCAAATGGATTTGTATGTAGCATTTATGGATCTGGAGAAGGCATATGATAGAGTTGATAGAGATGCTCTGTGGAAGGTATTAAGAATATATGGTGTGGGAGGCAAGTTGTTAGAAGCAGTGAAAAGTTTTTATCGAGGATGTAAGGCATGTGTACGTGTAGGAAGAGAGGAAAGTGATTGGTTCTCAGTGAATGTAGGTTTGCGGCAGGGGTGTGTGATGTCTCCATGGTTGTTTAATTTGTTTATGGATGGGGTTGTTAGGGAGGTAAATGCAAGAGTCCTGGAAAGAGGGGCAAGTATGAAGTCTGTTGGGGATGAGAGAGCTTGGGAAGTGAGTCAGTTGTTGTTCGCTGATGATACAGCGCTGGTGGCTGATTCATGTGAGAAACTGCAGAAGCTGGTGACTGAGTTTGGTAAAGTGTGTGGAAGAAGAAAGTTAAGAGTAAATGTGAATAAGAGAAAGGTTATTAGGTACAGTAGGGTTGAGGGTCAAGTCAATTGGGAGGTGAGTTTGAATGGAGAAAAACTGGAGGAAGTGAAGTGTTTTAGATATCTGGGAGTGGATCTGGCAGCGGATGGAACCATGGAAGCGGAAGTGGATCATAGGGTGGGGGAGGGGGCGAAAATTTTGGGAGCCTTGAAAAATGTGTGGAAGTCGAGAACATTATCTCGGAAAGCAAAAATGGGTATGTTTGAAGGAATAGTGGTTCCAACAATGTTGTATGGTTGCGAGGCGTGGGCTATGGATAGAGTTGTGCGCAGGAGGATGGATGTGCTGGAAATGAGATGTTTGAGGACAATGTGTGGTGTGAGGTGGTTTGATCGAGTAAGTAACGTAAGGGTAAGAGAGATGTGTGGAAATAAAAAGAGCGTGGTTGAGAGAGCAGAAGAGGGTGTTTTGAAATGGCTTGGGCACATGGAGAGAATGAGTGAGGAAAGATTGACCAAGAGGATATATGTGTCGGAGGTGGAGGGAACGAGGAGAAGAGGGAGACCAAATTGGAGGTGGAAAGATGGAGTGAAAAAGATTTTGTGTGATCGGGGCCTGAACATGCAGGAGGGTGAAAGGAGGGCAAGGAATAGAGTGAATTGGAGCGATGTGGTATACAGGGGTTGACGTGCTGTCAGTGGATTGAATCAAGGCATGTGAAGCGTCTGGGGTAAACCATGGAAAGCTGTGTAGGTATGTATATTTGCGTGTGTGGACGTGTGTATGTACATGTGTATGGGGGGGGGTTGGGCCATTTCTTTCGTCTGTTTCCTTGCGCTACCTCGCAAACGCGGGAGACAGCGACAAAGTAAAAAAAAAAAAAAAAAAAAAAAAAAAAAAAAAAAAATATATATATATATATATATATATATATATATATATATATATATATATATATATATATATATATATATATATATATATATATATATATATATATTACCCTGAGAAATATCATTGAATCTTCTATCATCAGATACAAAAAGAATTATAATCTTAATATTAATGATGGTCTATACAAATTATATAACTTTATTGTTGATAAGATTTGTAAAATGATAAGTTTATGAACGCTCGTTGTATGTTTTGGACAATCACATGTTTACCAAATGGCGTCCTTGCTTCGTCTCTTCGATGTATATCAACTGACTGTTATATTTCTCTCTTGTGTCTCCCCTGATGATGTGATTATTACACGAGAGTGCACTTGGGAAGTTATTGCGTTTCATTTTCCCCGTGGACTCATAGGAATATCTTGATCACGCGCAAAATTGTGATCCTTTCCTATATATATATATATATATATATATATATATATATATATATATATATATATATATATATATATATATATATATATATATATATTCAACTCATAATTCGCAGTTTTTCCCTTAAACAACTGAAACTAACTGTATTTCGCATTTCTTATTATTCTATTGCAACTTTGGCTCGAGCCAGTAACCTGTCATGCAGTACCTTGCTTGGGTCATCTCCCTTACGTTCACATTTCCAATCCCGAACACCAAGGGTGATTTGTCTGCATTCATCACAATATCATTTCAAACTTTCTGAGCTTTATTTTCCTCAACACATTTCTGTATTCACTAGAACGATCTTTTACCTTCTGAACGACTTCATTTTCCTAAGGATATGAATTAATTGCTGGAGCTGAACCAATGCCCCATACAGATCACCGACTCATCAGTTGCCTTGATATATTCTGATACAACTGTTGGTAATGCTCTGTCATCTTTAACATATCACTCTTTTCCATCCTCTTCTTGCCTACGTTCTTATGTGGAGGTGGTGGTGTTTCCCTCCGTAGCTACTCTTTCATCCGTCCCGGTCTCTGTCGCTCCACCTCTCCATCGTCCTGGCAGTCAGCGTCAGGCCTCTTATTGCAAAGCGAAGAGCCCGCATTATGCACGCTGCCACAGTCGCCACAACACGTTGGTCGGGCTTGATTTTGCGACCACATTCCAGCGAGTTGTGATTTTATTCACAAATAACATCGTCGGAATTCGCTCTGACATTTCCAGGCCATATGATCCAATCTGCTGCATCTGAAGCACAACACTGGTTGCTCAATGAATTTACAGATTCTCATGCACTCGATTCCATGGATGAGTCTTCTCTTGGACGTGTCCTTTCATCATAGCTAGCACTTCAATCATCAACTCACTTTATGTCGAATACATGAAGACGATCACTGTGGTATGTTATTTCTGTGTTTTCACGAATCGTCATTATATCATTCTTAAACCCTCTCGTCTTCAGAAGCATGACTGCCTCATCCTCAGCCACAGTCGAATGGAACATTTTACGACCTTCCTCAAACAGTGACTCAAACACCTTATGCTGCTTTCCCAGTGTAGCAGCCCACAGTGGAATGACACGCTAACATCACTTTAGAAGTACAACCTCCTACCTGAGTCGTCTTGAGCATTCGTTCGATCATGCTGTTGTGTTTCGTTCCCAGCTAAAATATTTCGTCTTTCATCCAGGTAAACATTCTTTTCTCCTTATCTTTCTATCGCTATCACTATAACTTCCTTCACTTTGCTTCGCCGACTCTCGCCTCTGTTTTCTTTTTCTTCCTGTTTTCCTAACCATAGGCTTCCAGGGTTTCTGCCCATCACTTACTCCAGACATGGTACAGAGCCTAGGTAGCGTTTGCTTACAGTTGTCAGTGGACCTCTGTCAATACATTCGATCCAAATAGGAACTTAGGAACTTGTCTTCCTGTAAGGTGTGAACCCTGGGATTATCGACTTGCCAATTCGAAACTTTGATGAGTGACCTGGGGTGGGGGAGCTGGAGACGACCGGGGCCGGCGTGTGAGTGGGTGAGGAGGTGACAAAGTAAGTAGGGAAGAGTAGAGAGGGATGAGGGAGGGGTACGTTATCAAGTGACATGTACATACAACACAGTATCTTGTTAAGCAGATATAGAAATAAGTAGGACTGGGGAAAAATGCCAAGAATGATGTTAATTGCAAAGTAGGGTGCTATTAGCAGCTTGTGCTAGAGGTCCGAAATATTCCATGAAAATGCAAGGCCTCCCAGCACCTTTCAGTTAGCACACACACACACACACACACACACACACACACACACACACACACACACACATTGGACATGTCCTTCCCTCCATCCACTGAAACAAATGTCACCAACTCAAAGGTGACCTTTACATCTGCTAGGTATGTCGTGAGGTGAGGCGCCTACGACCTTTGTAGTGGGTAAAGGACGCATTTGAATAGGTAGTTATGCATCTTGTTCTCAGTATGATTACCCAGAAAGCTGTCATACATTTCTAAATATAATGAATATGAAAAAGGAATATCATTTTGCAGCACATTAACTGTCTCATGGAATGTTTCACAATTTACAGTCTGTTACAAAATTTTGATATTTTCTGCACGATGGTGATGTGCATAGTGACGTGTTGTCATGATAAGAGAAGGGATGAGTTAAGCACCGACATTCTGTGATGAGTTAGTCATCTTTATAATGGAGTTGCAGATGCTATGTTGTGGTGATACTTGTTTCGTTCAAGATAGTAACAAGTTACTGCATCCTGTCCACTGTGTCGTGTGGAAATATAAGCTGTTGTCCTCGCTAGTT
Organism: Panulirus ornatus; assembly: GCF_036320965.1. Classification (NCBI taxonomy): domain Eukaryota; kingdom Metazoa; phylum Arthropoda; class Malacostraca; order Decapoda; family Palinuridae; genus Panulirus; species Panulirus ornatus. Next base: position 14,452,792 of record NC_092251.1, on the reverse strand, counting down.
TCTGGCAAACCCAAGAGCACGAAAATCTTTGCTTCTGTATGTTAAGCAACATGATCTATACGATCCCCCCCCCCCCCCCCCACGTGCGCGAGGTAGCGCTAGGAAAGGACAACAAAGGCCACATTCGTTCACAATCAGTTTCTAGCTGTCATGTGTAATGCACCGAAACCGCAGCTCTCTTTCCACATTCAGGCCACACAAAACTTTCTACAGTTTACCCCAGACGCTTCACATGCCCTGGTTCAATCCAGTGACAGCACGTCGACCCCAGTATACCACATCCTTCCAATTCACTCTATTCCATGCACGCCCTTCACCCTCCTGTATGTTTAGGCCCCGATCGCTCCAAATCTTTTTCACTCCATCCTTCCACCTCCAATTTGGTCTCCCACTTCTCCTTGTTCCCTCCACCTCTGACACGTATATCCTCTTGGTCAATATTTCCTTACTCATTCTCTCCATGTGACCAAACTATTTCAATACACCCTCTTCTGTCCTTTTATATATACGCGAATTTCGTGTTACAATGAGTTTTCAATAGGATCAGCCTAGAGAAACAAATCTCTTAAAATAGAGCATTCTATCCATATTGCTTTTGAACAATTAGGCCACAGTGCAGGGTAGCAAATACGAAGAAACCACTGAAGTGCTGTTAAAAAGAGTGGGGTCCTGCGCGAAGATTGCTATGTAGCTTCATCACTAGCGGTAATGCTGTTTTTCCCCAATGTCTTCATTCCGCTGCTTCATGCTAGGATTATCAGAGGTGGGGGCCCCACACACCATGCTTCACTTTCCCCTGCCCTCACACTACGTTTTCCTTCCCGTCACCCTCACCCCTCCATCCTCACCCCTCCATCCTCACCCCTCCACCCTCACCTATCCACCCTCACCTCTACTACCAACCCCGCCCATGGTGACTGCACCTCTGGCAGTTGATTAGGTATTATCCATCTATGAATCTGTATCATTTCCTACTTGGGTCAAGATAACACCGATATCGTAATCAATGTATCAGTGGTGTCAAATGATGAATGGCGCCGCCTCACGCCCTGCCTGAGCTCATTTGGTTTCGAACTCATATATTGATATTTTCAGGTTCACATGCCACCAAGAGGACGGAGAAACATCGCATCAATCTTATTGTTAGTTTATCGAAACCTGAGTTAACACCACATACAGTGAGACGTTACGAGTACTAGAAACTGCCTGCTACGCAAAACTCCGGACAATGAAAGCTTGGAAGTAGCTTGAGATGAAAGCTTGGAAGTAGCTTGAGATGAAAGCTTGGAAATAGCTTAAGATGAAAGCTTGGAAGTAGCTTGAGATGAAAGCTTGGAAATAGCTTGAGATGAAAGCTTGGAAGTAGCATGAGATGAAAGCTTGGAAGTAGCTTGAGATAGGAGCTTGGAAGTAGCTTGAGATGAAAGCTTGGAAGTAGCTTGAGATGAAAGCTTGGAAGTAGCTTGAGATAAAAAGATGAGAGCTTGGAAGTAGCTTGAGATAAAAGCTTGGAAGTAGCTTGAGATAAAAAGATGAGAGCTTGGAAGTAGCTTGAGATAAAAAGATGAGAGCTTGGAAGTAGCTTGAGATGAAAGCTTGGAAGTAGCTTGAGATGAAAGCTTGGAAGTAGCTTGAGATGAAAGCTTGGAAGTAGCTTGAGATGAAAGCTTGGAAGTAGCTTGAGATGAAAGCTTGGAAGTAGCTTGAGATGAAAACATGGTAGTAGCTTGAGATAAAAGCTTGAAGTAATCAAACGTTACCCCCTGGGCTCACACCACAGGGAAAGAGAAGATTGGCAACGTTGACTTCAGTTTGGATTGGAGGCGGGTGTACACATACACGAGGACAAGAGACGGAACAACAGTAGAGTTAGATCCTCTTCCCGTAACACACAAACAGTAATTGCAAATAGTGATCAGATAGACGTATGCAAGAATAGTTATGACAGAGACACATTGAAACATGCTAAACTAACGACCAGTATAAGTAAGAATGTAAACATGATGCTGGAGTTTGATGTTTAGTAATTAAGGATGACGTATCATTCTACAATGTTAGTGCTTCAGTAACAGCTGAGAGTAATGTCAACTGCGTATTTACAGAACAACCACAAGAGCCTAATGCATTAATGCATAGAAACGTCAGCAGAATATAAAGTACCGTGTACACAACAACATCAACAGAATGAAATTACCTAAAACACAGCAACACTAGCAGAGCAAAACTTATATTCTTTTTTCTTTCTTTTTACGTCGGAGGCTACAGTGAAGAGTAAAAGTCGACAACAAGGCCAAGCCTTAATTGTAATGTAACGAGGTTAATGACTGGGAAAAAGAGGAGACAAAGGAAAATATCAACAAATTTTGGAGGAAGTGAAAAACTGGTCTTTTTCAATGCGCCAGGTCATGGTCACTGGGAAAGACTTGAGGGGTTTGGGAGTTCCTAAGCTTTGAGGTGTAAGTTGAAAAAATAGTTTTCAAAACGGCTTGCTCTTACGTTACCCACGGCCACACATTAATCATGTGACACGCCAGCTTGCCGAGCATTGTGTGGTCTAGCTATTAGTAGAGGCACACAATCAAACAGTTGTAGAGAGTAAAAACCAAAGCTAATACTTATAGAGGAGGGAAAATGAACCACCATTGCCGCGTAGGTTGTGTCAATGTCAGCAGAAGAGACATGTCCAATAGACAGCAACTTTAAAGCCGAATATGATCATGAAACAATGAGGTAACGGTAGGTAGAAAGGACAACATCTCGGTGTGATACATATGTATCTCTCAGTATAAACCTTACGTACACACAGCTGTGTATCAAGACTTTTATCAAGATCATCAAGACCCATTAGAGGATATGGCAGCCACCAAGTCTTAGCAATCATCGTAAGGGATCACATTGCCACGTCTCAGAAGCATCGGCTGAAGTGCCAAGGAAAAACGAATAAATGATGAAATATACAGATTTCTGGTAAGCTACCGCTGCAGAAGCACATAATTATCCTGTACATTAGAAGATGTACTAACTGTACGTTCACAGAGATTAAAAGCAGACTAGGAAGAGTCAGTCCAAACCTGCGAACTCGAACAAAGCGCGTAAATGTTCAGCTGTTTCATGGATGGACTTATAAGGTTGCATAGTATGGTTAAAACCCTCAAAGTATGAGCGCTTCTGACCTAGTCCGCTACTGTGTCATTCAATGTCAAAATATCAATTTTTTTTTTTACTATTGATCATATTGAAAAATTAGTGACAAAAACTTTATGTAAGTATCATCTGACTTCTATACAAGATCGGACCACAAATTTATCATCGGTATTATGTGAAGTATGTGAAGATATACCACTGAGAAATTCCATGAGCATTTGTGAAACATGTCCTACCAATAGCATAAGAATAATTGTTTGAGGGATATTTTGAACCTTAAGGAATGGTAAAAAAATAGTCAGATCAAAATGATTTGAACCACTCGATGTATGGAACATGTAAGAATTATATATCTACTAGATTTCAAGAGCACTGGCTGAAACGTAATCAATTAATAGCCAAAAGATTAAAAGGCTTTGAAATGAGTTTTGAACTTCTGTAGAACAGAAAACGGCCCGATCTCCATATTCATCCTATGCATTTTACTTGGCTTCTTGCAGGGATATGTATACAGTGTTTCGTTTGAGATGATTGAGACTGAGGATCATGAGCATAAATCAAAAAGAAAAATGAACAGAAAAGATGTCTGGACGTAATGATCAAAGGTACACGATCACCAGATTTCGAGTCAATTTGCTCCAAGATGAAGAAATGTTGAGAAGTAAAAGGGAAGCAGCAGCAGTAACTATCTCTGCCCCCAGGCGGAGGGAGATAAATCTGTTGATAACAGGCAGTAAGGTAGTCCAGGCTCCCACTCACATGTCTGCAAAAGCATTTGGGTTGAATAACCGAGACTATTGATATGTAAAGGATATATGCATATAGATAAACACAGTAAAGAGACATAGGAGAGGTTGTCTCAGATAATGTGAAAAAAAGATATTAGTATGGGATGGTTCTATGACCCTAGATACATTTCCAGTAAATGTCAGAGAAAGAAGTTATGAATTCATCGAAGGGAAGGTACGAAAAACAGATAGAAGAGATGCATAAAACTGAGAGGAAATGCAAGAATGGAGACTAGTTATACAGAAAATTATAGAGACACGGTCATAATAGAAAAATAAAAGGCATGCATAATACAGAGAGGAGGATATGTATGTGGAAATAGTGTCAGCTTATGAAGAAAGTATGAGACAGTTGACAAGCGACGTATGAAATATCAGTGCTCAATAAACAGGTGGAACTTGTGTTGTCATGTGTGTTGAAACACCTATTCTCATGATGCCGGACAGAAACATTGGTGTGCACTTCCCACGACTGCGCTCATTTTCTTCGCCTGTGAAGATCGGAGATAGAGAGAGCAGAGATACGTGGACTGGCCTCGGAAACTGGAGTGAACATATGTTATCAAACTGCAGTGATACCTTTCATGTCTCATGAGACGATCTGCAAGTAGGTCCGGTCATCAAATATGAAGATGATCAATGTTCTCCACGACCAACAGAGAAAAAAAATAATTCCAACTAGAACAAGTCAGCTGGAGTTAGCATCCATATGTTTCAGTATTTCCAGAGGTTCAGAGCAGGAATTGTTAGAAATGTTTCATGATAGATACATACATACCAAGCTATATAACAGTTTCTCTCCCTCCCTCTCTCTCTCTTTCTCTCTCCCCTTCCTACATGCAATTTCATCTTTTGCCAATTTACAATCAATCTCTTCTGATATATATATATATATATATATATATATATATATATATATATATATATATATATATATATATATATATATATATATATATATATATATATATATATATCCCTGGGGATAGGGGAGAAAGAATACTTCCCACGCATTCCTCACGTGTCGTAGAAGGCGACTAAAGGGGACGGGAGCAGGGGGGGGGGGGATAGAAACCCTCCCCTCCTTGTATTTTGACTTTCTAAAAGGGGAAACAGAAGAAGGAGTCACGCGGGGAGTGCTCATCCTCCTCGAAGGCTCAGATTGGGGTGTCTAAATGTGTGTGGATGTAACTAAGATGAGAAAAAAGGAGAGATAGGTAGTATGTTTGTGGAAAGGAACCTGGATGTTTTGGCTTTGAGTGAGACGAAGCTCAAGGGTAAAGGGGAAGAGTGGTTTGGGAATGTCTTGGGAGTAAAGTCAGGGGTTAGTGAGAGGACAAGAGCAAGGGAAGGAGTAGCACTACTCCTGAAACAGGAGTTGTGGGAGTATGTGATAGAGTGTAAGAAAGTAAATTCTAGATTGATATGGGTAAAACTAAAAGTTGATGGAGAGAGATGGGTGATTATTGGTGCATATGCAACTGGGCATGAGAAGAAAGATCATGAGAGGCAAGTGTTTTGGGAGCAGCTGAATGAGTGTGTTAGTGGTTTTGATGCACAAGACCGGGTTATAGTGATGGGTGATTTGAATGCAAAGGTGAGTAATGTGGAAGTTGAGGGAATAATTGGTATACATGGGGTGTTCAGTGTTGTAAATGGAAATGGTGAAGAGTTTGTGGATTTGTGTGCTGAGAAAGGACTGGTGATTGGGAATACCTGGTTTAAAAAGCGAGATATACATAAGTATACGTATGTAAGTAGGAGAGATGGCCAGAGAGTGTTACTGGATTACCTGTTAATTGATAGGCGCGCGAAAGAGAGACTTTTGGATATATACATATAGTTCCATTGTACAAAGGCAAAGGGGATATAGGTGAGTGCTCAAATTACAGAGGTATAAGTTTGTTGAGTATTCCTGGGAAATTATATAGGAGGGTATTGATTGAGAGGGTGAAGGTATGTACAGAGCATCAGACTAGGGAAGAGCAGTGTGGTTTTAGAAGTGGTAGAGGATGTGTAAATCAGGTGTTTGCTTTGAAGAATGTATGTGAGAAATACTTATAAAAGCAGATGGATTTGAATGTAGCATTTATGGATCTGGAGAAGGCATACGATAGAGTTGATAGAGATGCTCTGTGGAAGGTATTGAGAATATATGCTCTGGGAGGCAAGTTGTTAGAAGCAGTGAAAAGTTTTTATCGAGGATGTAAGGCATGTGTACGAGTAGGAAAAGAAGAAAGTGATTGGTTCTCAATGAATGTCGGTTTGCGACAGGGGTGCGTGATGTCTCCATGGTTGTTTAATTTGCTTGTGGATGGGGTTGTTAGGGAGGTGAATGCAAGAGTTTTGGAGAGAGGGGCAAGTATGCAGTCTGTTATGGATGAGAGTGCTTGGGAAGTGAGTCAGTTGTTGTTCGCTGATGACACAGCGCTGGTTGCTGATTCGTGTGAGAAACTGCAGAAACTGGTGACTAAGTTTGGTAATGTGTGTGAAAGAAGAAAGCTAAGAGTAGACGTGAATAAGAGCAAGGTTATTAGGTACAATAGGGTTGAGGTACAAGTCAATTGGGAGGTACGCTTAAATAGAAAAAAACTGGAGGAGGTGAAGTGTTTTCGATATCTGGGAGTGGATTTGGCAGAGGATGGAACCATGGAAGCGGAAGTGAATCATAGGGTGGCGGAGGGGGTGAAAGTTCTGGGAGCGTTGAAAAATGTATGGAAGTCGAGAACGTTATCTTGGAAAACGAAAATGGGTATGTTTGAAGGAATAGTGGTTCCAACAATGTTATATAGTTGCGAGGCGTGGGCTGCAGATCGAGTTGTGCGGAGGAGGGTGGATGTTCTGGAAATGAGATGTTTGAGGACAATATGTGGTGTGAGGTGGTTCGATCGAGTAAGTAATGGAAGGGTACGAGAGATGTGTGGAAATTAAAAGAGTGTGGTTGAGAGAGCAGAAGAGGGTGTTTTGAAATGGTTTGGTCACATGGAGAGAATGAGTGAGGAAAGATTGATAAAGATTATATATGTGTCAGAGGCGGAGGGAACGAGGAGAAGTGGGAGACCAAATTAGAGATGGAAAGGTGGTGTTAAAAAGATTACGAGTGATCAGGGCCTAAACATGCAGGAGGGTGAAAGGCGTGCAAGGAATAGAGTGAATTGGAACGATGTGGTATACCGGGGTCGACATGACGTCATTGGACTGAACCAGGGCTTGTGAAGCGTCTGGGGTAAACCATGGAAAGTTCTGTGGGGCCTGAATGTGGAAAGGGAGCTATGGTTTCGGTCCATTATACATTGCGGCTAGAGACTGAGTGTGAACAAATGTGGCCTTTGTTGCCCTTTCCTAGCGCTACCTCGCGCACATGTGGGGGAAGGGGACTGTCATTTCATGTGTGGCAGGGTGGCGATGGGAATGAATAAGGGCAGACAGTATTAATTATGTACATGTGTATATATGTATATGTCTGTGTGTGTATATATATGTATACGTTGAGAAGTATAGGTATGTATATGTGCGTGTGTGGACGTGTATGTATATGCATGTGTATGTGGGTGGTTTGAGATGAGAGAGTTGGGGTGAGAGCGTATCATCATATTTTAGGAAAAATAAAAAGATGTTTTGGAAGGAGGTAAATAAAGTGCGTAATAAAAGAGAACAAATGGGAACATCAGTGAAAGGGGCTAATGGGGTGGTAATAACAAGTAATGGTGAATTGAGAAGATGGAGTGAGTATTTTGAAGGACTGTTTAATGTGTCTGATGATAGAGTGGCAGATATAGGGTGTTTTGGTCAAGGTGGTGTGCGAAGTGAGAGGGTCAGGGAGAATTGTTTGGTAAACAGAGAAAAGGTAGTGAAAGCTTTGGGGAAGATGAAAGCCGGCAAGGCGGCGGGTTTGGATGGTATTGCGGAGGTAGAGGATGTGTGGATTAGGTTTTTGTTTTGAAGAATGCATGTGAGAAGTACTTAAAAAATGGATTTGTATGTATCATTTATGGATCTGGAGAAGGCATATGATAGAGTGAAGGTATTAAGAGTATACGGTGTGGGAGGGAAGTTGCTAGAAGCAGTGAAAAGTTTTTATCGAGGATGTAAGGCATGTATACTAGTAGGAAGAGAGGAGATTGATTGGTTCCCAGTGAATGTCGGTGTGCGGCAAGGGTGCTTGATGTCTCTGTGGCTGTTTAGTTTGTTTATGGATGGGGCGATTAGGGAGGTGAATGCAAGAGTTTTGGAGAGAGAGGCAAGTCTGCAATCTCTTGTGGATGAGAGGGTTTGGGAAGTGAGTCAGTTATTGTTTGCTGATGATAAAGCGCTGGTGGCTGATTCGGGTGAGAAACTGCAGAAGCTAGTGACTGAGTTTGGTAAAGTGTGTAAAAGAAGAAAGATGAGAGTAAATGTGAATAAGAGCAAGATAATTAGGTACAGTAGGGGTGAGGGACAAGTCAGTTGGGAGGTAAGTTTGAATGGAGAAAAACTGGAGGAAGTGAAGTGTTTTAGGTATCTGAGAGTGAATTTAGCAGCGGATGGAACCATGGAAGCGGAAGTGAGTCACAGGGTTGGGGGAGGAGGCGAAGGTTCCGGGAACGTTGAAGAATGTTTGGAAGGCGAGAACTTTATCTCGGGGAGCAAAAATGTGTATGTCTGAAGGAATAGTGGTTCCAACAATATTATATGGTTGCGAGGAATGGGTTATAGATAGGGCTGTGCGGAGGAGGATGGGTGTGTTGGAAATAAGATGTTTGAGAACAATATGTGGTGTGAGGTGGTTTGATCTAACAAGTAATGAAAGGGTAAGAGAGATGTGTGGTAATAAAAAGAATGTGGTTGAGAAAGCAGAAGAGAGTGTGTTGAAATGGTTTGGTCACATAGAAAGAATGAGTGAGGAAAGACTGACAAAGAGGATATATGTGTCAGAGGTGAAGGGAACGAGAAGAAACCAAATTGGAAGTGGAAGGATGGAATGAAAAAGATTCTGAGCGATTGGGGCCTGAACGTACTGTCATTGGATTGAACCAGGGCGTGTTCGGAGTAAACCATGGAAAGTTTTTTGGGACCTAGATGTGGAAGGGGAGCATTCGGTGCATTACGCATGACAGTTAGAGACTGAGTGTGAACGAATGTGGCATTTGTTGCCTTTTCCTGGCGCTACGTCGAGCGCGCGCGAGGGGAGCTGGGTGCCATTTCTTGTGTGGTTGGGTGGCGACGAGAATGGATGAAGGCAGCAAGTATGAATGTGTAGATATGTATATATGTATATGTCTGTGTATGTATATGTATGTATATAGTGAAATGTATAGGTATGTATATGTGCGTGTGTGGGCACATGTGTATGTGGGTGGGTTGGGCCATTCTTTTGTCTGTTTCCTAACGCTACCTCGCTGACGCTGGAGACAGCGACAAGGTATTATGATAACAATAATGATAATATGAAAAAAGATATATATATATATATATATATATATATATATATATATATATATATATATATATATATATATATATATATATATATATATATATATATATATATATATATATATATATATATATATATATATATATATATATAATATATATATATATATCTTTCTTTCTTTCATACTATTCGCCATTTCCCGCATTAGAGAGGTAGCGTTAAGAAAAGAGGACTGGGCCTTTGAGGGAATATCCTCACCTGGCCCCCTTCTCTCTTCCTTCTTTTGGAAAAAAAAAATGAGAGGGGAGGATCTCCAGCCCCCAGCTCCCTTCCCTTTTAGTCGCCTTCTACGCAGGGAATACGTGGGAAGTATTCTTTCACCCCTATCCCCAGGGATATATATATATATATATATATATATATATATATATATATATATATATATATATATATATATATATATATATATATATATATATATATATATATATATATATATATCATTTGTTGATGTATAGACAAATATATACATACTCCACTGGTCGCCTTAGAATCTTTTGCAGGGCGCCCGGTTACCTCTGGTGCTTTAAGTTGTTTCACAACGTCTTGGTGGAGAGAGCATGGACATCAATCTCACGCGGCTCCAATAGTGTGACAAATCTATCTGTCCATCCACATATTTGTCACACCAACTGAGCCGCGTGAGATGAAATACCATGCTATCCTCACCTAGATGAGGTTGGGACACACGTCAAAGCACTAGAAGTCTAGTGTGTGTGTGTGTGTGTGTCTTTTAACCTCCGTTTGGTCGAGATAGCCGGACTCCCTGCCCAGGGTTCGAAGCTGACCCGTGGTGTATCTAGAAGGTTATTTGTCTGTCCGTCGACATATAAGAGGCCATTGGTAAACAAGCGTTACCGGATGGTGATGTTGGGTCGGTGTGTTCGGATCTGGCATCATGCCTGTCATGATCTGTGTTGTATTATGGGGACCAGTAAGGGAACTGTTTAAAGATCTTGCTTAAAAAAGCTATCCAGTTTGTATAAACCTTCACTAATACTAATGTTAATTTTTTTTTTGCGTATTTGAAAGTAGAAGATTCAATGATATTTCTCGTGGTAAAGGAGTTTCAGTTAATACCTAAATTGGCTTTACTTCTGTCAATACAATGTTCATAATTTTTAACATGTTATGAACTGTAACTCATTGACCACAAGAAATTACTGTCAAACGTGGTATATGAATACGGATATAATGCGTATGAACGCACACATTTCATAGACCATATTTTACCCTCCAAGAGCCAGGATTCGAACGGAGACTTTTTTGCGTGGTAGCTGGGAACTCTAAACCCCTCGGCTATGATCGCCCCTGATAGTGAAATGATTATTCGATTACTTGTAATCGATTACTCTTCGTCTCACATTCATGAACAACGGGGTCTACACCGGCCAAATCCCATCAGGCTCACATTACCAGCAGCTACCATTTTACGGAACCTTACTGTACAAAGTTCATATGAACAGGCTCTTTCGTACAACACATAATACTCTCCAACAGCCAGGAATCAAACCAAGGACCTTTTGCATGTTAGTCGAAACGCTAACAGTTTGGTTATGATCGCTCATCATAGAGAAATAAACACTCGATTACAAGTAATCGAATACCCTTCGTCTCACATCCGTGAGCAACGGGTCCCGAGACTGATCCTTGTGGCACGCCACTTATTAAGTTTAACTATTCTTAGGTTCGAGTATTAATCACAACTTTGTTTATGCCATTCAACTAATTTCCTATCCATCTAAGTACAACGCCATCCATATCATATCACTTACTTTCTGCAAGTAACATTTATTGCGGAATCTATTCGATTTTTCTTTTTTTGAGAATCTAGATAGATGGCATCAACTGTATCACTTTGATACGCATCTTGATTATTTCATAGAATAAATCAAGCAGATTTGTTATATCTGAGCGATTTCGTCGAAATCCACGCTGAGAATCGTTCATCAAGTGATGGTCCTCTGAATGAATTATAATTCTCTCTCTCGATTGATGGCTTTCATATGTTTTCCAACTACAGACATTAAGTAGTGACTTATCATATTTTTGGACAAGGGTTTTACTTCGGCAAACTTAACATTCAAAGGGAATTATTTCCGTATCAAGTAACTATTGAAAGATGCCGCAAAGAGCTTAACTATCTTTTATTTTTGCCTTTTTCAGTTTCCTGGGATAAAACCTATCAGGTTCTACCATCTAATTTGCTTTCATTCTATCTATTGATTAAAGTAGGTTTTCAGTTTTTATGTCAGTTTGTTGCAGAATGTTCTTTCTTATTAATGAAACTGATTCTGGGACATGGGTTGTCTTCGATCGTAAATGCAGATGAAAAAACTTTGTTAAATTTTTGCCGTGGCTTCGTTGTCTCGCAGCAAGTCACCGTCTTCCAAAAGTAATGAACCTGTTGACTGTGTAATGACTTTCTTGCCTCTAACATGACTATAAAACTCTAAGTTTTCTTTCACTGTTTTTGGTAATATGTGCTTCATACTGACGTTTTCTTTGTTTAGTTCCCCCGAAATATATTTGCTTCGTCTATTCTATCATGTGAACTTCAACATTGTTCACGAGATCTTCATTTATAATCAGAACTAAATGTAATACATTCTCGCCCGGAGTTGCTTTCTCGACTAATTGGATTAGGGCGCTATCTAACAACCTTAAGTAGAGTCCTCGTTAGGAGTTACTGGAGAGGGACCCCCATCACACCCCCCCCTACACACACACACACACACACAAACACACTCCTATATACGCTTAGATACCGAAATATCAAAATTTCTTACTGTGATACAATCTTGTTCATTACAAATTTCTGCGAACAGCTCATAAAATCTTTCATCTGTCTCTGGTGTCTGTGTGGGAGGTCTATAAGGTAGTCCTATTGTTATTTTCTTGTGTATCTTTAATTTTCTCAAAAATGAAGTCGACTTTCTTCACGGTTACAACATTTTAATCCAGGATTAAAATGAGCTTCACCAGAGAGCAAGACATGACTGCTTACTAAGTCTTCCCTGTCCCTATTAAACAAAGTGGACCCTGGAACTGTGTATTCGACAAGGATATTTCTATACATGAAATGCGACGAAGATTCATATAGCAATCATATCAAGATATCTAACGCTGTTGTCTCTAAGATATCATTGCAAAATGACATACTCAGGGCCTTAACAAAAATATTTTTAGATGAGATTGAAAACTATTTCGAAGAGCACTTACAGAGGGGGACGCGTCTACTCCACACGGGGTGTGTTGTCATACCAAAACGCACCACACTGTACACTCACGAAGGAGCCTAGTTAAAGTGCACCTACCACTTCATTTAAGTGGAGTCTGTCCTTCATAAGATATCTGACTATATGTACAAGTCTTTTTTAACTCCCTCCTAGAAACAAAATTTCATTAATCTGTTATTTAGAACTGAATTCCTTATCTAAGGCGATCTCAGTACCGATTCTTAGAAGAACTTCAGAAATAACTTCTATGTTTTAATTTGGACGTGTCGAATATATCGGCTCCTCCGATTTCTCCTGTAGTACATCGTTCGTACCTGCATGACTGGTAACAAGTGCATTAACGTCAGTGCCAGCGCAAACCTCCTTAACACCGTCGGTCACTTCATGTACCCAGACACCTGGAAAATATAACGTTTCCATCGTGAAGTGTTCGTGGCACAGAATTCCTCCAGTTTTCCTCTGACTATATTATTGCCGACGAACCTTATTTTGTGTAATCGTTGTCCAAGACATCATCCAAGGCCTAAAAGTGATTATTTTGTTTGTGATAACCAGCATCAGAGATAAACGTTTAATGGGTTTCGCACCTCAGCTCTGCCTGGAAGTGTCGACTTTCCTGAGTGTGGAAATAAGATTACTTTAGGGAGTTTCAAAATCCAGTGCTGCTTCCCGATGTTGCTGGATCACTTCCTAATGCACTCAGCAAGCTGGATTTGATGATATCCTGAGGGACATCTACCTTCTGGCTCAGAAAAGTTATCTTATCAGCAGCTGCACCCAGATTTTACTTCAGGGTCCGCCCGCCTGTTGGCGCAAAACTTGCAAATCAAAGCTGTGTATACACGGTGGAGAAGCTGCCAGGGGAAGGACAACTTACCAGAGACAGTACACTGGTCAATAAAATTTTGTCCCATGCAAAAAGATGTGTTGCTAATGTACTTTTGTACGCTGATTCCAAATATGTTTTCAGAATTCTCCATCACTCAATCTTTTTTGCTCGAGCCTACTCGTATATCATTACGTACAGTATATATGTACCAGTCCTCTACGGAGCATTTGAAACAAAGTGTTTTATAAACACAGCTATTTACATTGTTTGTGAAGTGCAATAACTTCTTTCTGAAAGCACAAGCCTGGATAATGAGTCACCACCAGAGGCCTGCAGAAACACGACTGGAAATGTTGGGACATTCCAACAGTGGCCACTCCTACGTAGCAGTTCTCTGTCACTTGCAGGTTAGAACACAATGTGTAAATAGTGTGTTTTCCACTTTATTGACAGATTGTGTTTTTGTGTATTCAAATGTTGTGTTGATACGTCATCCATCATTATAATGCCAAGAAACTGTGTAAATAGTCCGAGTTCTTTCTGCTACATGTGCGATGAATTGACATTCATATCGCAAAAAACGATCTTTCACACACTTCATTACAAACTGCTATGAGCATTACCTTGGTTGTAGAGTGGGTGGGTGACCAGGATAAAAGTTGGGCGATGCCCCATATTTGTTGTGTCACATGTGTCAGGCTTCTCACAACATGGACGAAAGTTCACGCCGTACGCCTTCTGCCATTCCTAGGGTTTGGAGAGAACCCAAAGATCACGCTTCGGATTGCTACTTCTGCCTGACAAATATAAATGGTACAACATCAAAATATAAATGGTACAACATCAAAATCCAATCATACTGTTCTGTATCCTAATTTACCATCTGCTATGAGGCCAGTACCTCACAGTCAGGCATTACCTGCGCCAGAACCTCCAGGAAACATGACACTGAGTGACGATGAGTCTGGTGATGAGAAAGTAGACCAAGTGGAGGACAATATGAATCCAACATTTGAAGCTGTTCTTCAAGTGAGCCACATTTGCTGAGTCAGAGAGATCTTAATGATCTCGTCCGCGATTTAAACTTGTTTAAGAAGCAAGACGAACTTTTGGGCACCAGGTTAAAGGGCTGGAATCTTCAGAATGAAACTAAAGTTTGTTTTCATCGTGATCGCCATGACGTTTTCTAAGATTTTTTCTCCCTTGAAGATGGTCTCGTGTTTTGCAATGATGTTTGTTCTCTTATAGAGGCACTTTTCCAAGAATATGACACAGATAAGTGGCGCTTGTTTACTGACTCATCAAAAGTAAGCTTGAAAGCGGTTCTACTCCACAACGGCTGTCATTTAAGAGTTTGCACAGATTTTTGGGGACGTTGCAGATCAAAAAACTACCGTGATGTTGTAAAGATCTGATATCCTTCATATAAAGTTGTGGGGTGCAATATGAGGCGAAAAATCCACTTAGACTTTTCCCGGAAAATCTTGGGTCAGTTGGTGATGAGCGCAGCGAAACATTTCACCAGGACATTTTGGACATGGAAAAGCGGAAAGAAGGAAAGAAGAGATCCTCTGTGTTGGCAGATTATTGCTGGTCGCTGAGGAGGGATGTTCCTGAGGACAAATAGAGCCGAAAATCTTGCATCTATTCATTCTAGATGTAAGTTTTTAAGTGATATAAACTTATTATAATCTGTAATTGCTTTGTCGCTCAAAAACCATGCTTGATAGAAAAATTCTAAAGACAGATTCGAATTCAGCGTAAAGAGTTCTGTAAGTTCCAAATATCTTAGTTCGTAGGGCTAAAAAATAAGGTTTAGATTTTGTTGACCAGTGATTATTTTTATCAATAACATCTATTTACTCGGCTGGATAGAAACTGCTGGTTGCTGGGGAGAAATAACTCCGAGAAAATATATCATTGTTGAGCGTGAGGCTGTGACGACAATACGGGGGGTGTTGAGAGGGAAAAGGGCAGGTAAATCATTATACTTCTGTTCAGGGTGTGGTGGCCAGGGAGGAAGGGAGTGGTGGAGTGGGAGGAAGGGAGTGCTGGTAATAAGGAAGGGTGTGGTAGCCATTGAGGGAGTGATGGTGGTAAGTTTGGTTATGGTTGCCAAGAAGGGACTGCTGGTGGTAAGGGAGGGTGTGGTGGTAAGGGAGGGTGTGGTGGCCAGGGAGGGATTGGTGGCGGTAAGGGAGGGTGTGGTGGCCAGGGAGGGAGGGATTGGTGGTGGTAAGGGAGTGTGTGGTGGCCAGTGTAGTAGGAAAGGTGCGAAGGCTCCTCACATGACCAAGAGCATGAGGACCCAGATCTGCTTGTGTAGTGTGTATTACGAAGAACAAGATCACAGGAAATCTTAAGAAAAACTAGTAGTTTTTCTTAAGATTTCCTGTGATTTCTGAAACAAAACGAGCATTTTGAAGCAGTTGACTTTTTCTAGTTCTAGGAGATCTCACTCAGCAACAGGCAACCTGAACAGACACCTGTCCAAGTGAGTGATAAGCAGGACGCAGGATCCAGTACGGTTATTCATTATCAAACTGAAACATGGAAAGGAATTTTTTCCCTGAAACTTATTGTTTACAAATACCTTAACGACTGTAGAACTGAACCAAATCCCCCCCCACCATCCTCCCCACCACAGACTACACATATGTGGAACCCACATCTCCCAGCCGTGTACCCGGACTAGCCATACTCAAAGTAAAAGGCGTTTATTTGGAACCAAATCTCCACAAGACGAGTAACGAGATGTGTCATTCTATGTGGCCGTCAGAATGTCACAGGACCTCATCCTGTCTACGGGGACATCCAGTTGGCTTCTCCATTTTCTAAGCAACTGTTCAGGAATTAGTGATTGTCAGTTGTCGTGATCTATTCCGTTTCACACAAATTCTCTCGAAGGCACCAACTTTACGCCCCATAACGGAAGATGATGCTGCAGAATGACCAGGGTGCCCTCCTAGCTCTGCTAAACATAATTCATAGTTACAGTAGCCTTGTGGTGAGAACATTTAAATTTGATTCACTGTTTTTGATATAAAATTCAACTGCAACCTGGACCCACTCAAATTCTCAGTCGCGGGCAGTGGACGAGGACGACCATGAGTAGAAAATGCTGGACTTAATGTGATTCCACCTGATATTCTGCCTCGGAATGCCTCAGTGATCTTAGTCGCTGAAAAAGATGGAACGTGGAGAACAGCGACTGACTGACTACATACAGTTACAGTTGCTATACCTGACGGGTTCACTTTCCCTGTATTAACAAATCTCTCGGAAACTTTGCAGACCAGATTGAACTTTTCATATTTGATTTGTTACTAGGCTTGTGAACAAACACCGCTGGATGAGCTGTGTGAACCGATGACACCTTCTGTACACCAACTGGCCACTGGGAAGTGGCGCAGGCGCCGTTCTCACTACCTTCTTAACCCACAACTTTTTCAAGACTCATGTCAATGATATTTCGTGGTTTACTTTGACAGACCTTTATGATTTGTGTAAATAACATCATCATAACAGAGAAGGATGTTCATGCTGACTAAATTAAGGGGGATGAATCCTTGAAGAAGCTGCAGCAGGAAAATGAGTAATCTATGTTAGAGAGTTTTATCTGGTTATGATAAGATGAAGGAGGTGTCCCAGTACACAGTTTACAGGAATGGTTTGCCAGGGTTATAACAGCATGTCCTCTACTCTCAGGGATTTGTCTGCAAACGATACAAAGTTCCACTTGGGAGACGCACAGCAAAGTCTTCGGGACAAATTAAGGTATGTAACTTCCAGCAGCAAGGTTTCTTAGTAACCGATGCAAGTTCAAAGGGAACTGGAGCAGTACTCATGCATAGAGTAGCAAGACTCTTACATTGTATGAACTATGGTAGGCGTATACTGGCTAAGATAGATAACACTCACGGAGCAAGAAGCGTCAGCAGTAGTGGGAGAAGATAAACATTTCATGGATGCTATTTATTATCATTACCCGGTACACGTTTACGTTCATCCTATACCTGTGGTAGGATTGTTATATACTCGAAATTTTACAGAAAGGTTTGCCAGATGGCCATGAACCATACAAGGTGTCAATCCAACTTTAGTGTTTGTAAGAAGGAAACTGAAGTTGTAGAAGTACTGCCGGGGACGTAGCCTCAGTCACGCAGTAGCCAGTGAGTGTTAACAAGATCGTCCAGGAGGAGGAGGATCCCTCATAGCCCGCTAGTTAGCTGAGTTCGACGTCCCGGACGGAGGTCAGTACTGTGTCTTTTCCTACGGTGGAGGCTGGATCACCTCTCTCACGTGAAACGATTAAGTTACAAGTTTTAATTAACAGCTTTTGTTGGATGATCATGGAGGCAAGTTCTATAGTCATTTGCTTTGCAGATTAATATAGTTTTTTGTTTTTAGATTTTCCAGGTTTCCATAGTGTTCTACTTTAGTCATTGAGAAGGTAAAACAGAGCAACAGAACGATCCAGTGTGATCACTTGTCTTAAAATACCACAACACAGCAACCCTAAATTATCACTCAGATCTTCATCATCGGTGAAAGAATTCCTCATGCAAGATTATGCTATGCACAGAATTAGGTTCACCCGCTCGGAAAGTCTTATAGTTAGTATACAGACATGTTAAGTACCGCACATCTTAGCTTTAGTTCATGTTACACTTCAAGCAGATTAACTGATCAAAACAGACATGGTTGAAGACATGCATACAACAGACACGGTTAAGGACAGAGGTATACAGCAGACACGGTTAAAGACAGAAGTATACAGCAGACACGGTTCTAGACAGAGGTATACAGCAGACACGGTTAAAGTACTTTTGGCCACAAATTGAAAGGCAACTCGTTCAAGTTATATCCGACGCACAATCAACACAGACGAAACGTCTTGGCAACTGTTCCTTCTACGGTTATATTCGAGGTTAATGAACCACTTGAGAGAGTTTCAACGGACGTGTTGTCAAGAGTATTATTACGTGTTGATAACAGATATTCATTTGTTATGACTGATCATCAACACCATAATGTAAGGCAGGTCCACAAAACACCCACATCGGTTGCTGAGGCATTTAAGAAAGATAATTCAAGTCCTAACAGTGCACCAAGGATACTGGTCCACAATGGAGGAGAGCATGATGGCAAGTTTATGGAAGAAATACGTGCTGGTGTAATGCAAAGAAGGCTAATATTTCAGATCATCAACCTGGATCAAATGGGTTATCGGAGAGTTTTAGTGACGCTTGATTTTCAGAATGATCGGTGGGATGAATGTTTATATACCTACATATTGCAATTAATTCCACGCATTACTCCACAACTGGAACTACTCCTTTTCATACATTGTATATAATTGGCAAGGTATCTTCATATGACTTACTCATGTCCGAACCTCGGAAAGTCTATATTTATTAACTGAAGGTTTTGTATAACTTATAAGTTTTCTTGTTCTTAGTTTGAGCAGCAACATATCTCATAGAATGTAGTCGACGCTACGCGACAGTTTACACAACAGGAGAATAGACCAACTGGTACAAACCGGATCACAAAAGGTAATTCAGTTATGTTAAAGGAATTTTAGTGGCTCAGGATCGTACAAAGTCTTTGAGAATGTAAGATGGTATACAAATAGATTGTGTATAAAAGACTGTGTATTTCAATTTAATGGAGATTATTATGCTCAAAAATTTGGTATGGCAATGGGTAACCCTCTTTCACTTGTACTAGGTAATCTTTATATGGAATTTTTTGAAACAAAATTACTAAAGGATATCTTACCTTCTAATGCAATTTGGTTTAAGCATGTAGATGATGTTCTTTGTGTTTGGCCAACAAATGAAAATTTACAAATATTTCTCCACTTACTTAACAATTTAGTACCTTCCATCAAATTTACTGTAGAAAGTGAAAATAATGGTATGTTACCATTTTTAGATTGCATCATCCATAGACAAGGAAATAAGTTTATGTTTAGCATATACAGAAAACCCACCAATGTATGCTCATATATCCATTATTACTCATCTCAATATGACAGAGTTAAATTATCATCATTTCAATCTATGTTCCTAAGGGCATTACGTATTTCCAGTCCAGAGTTTATTGATGATGAGTTTGAGAAGATATATTCTATTGGATCTAAGTTAAAGTTCCCTAGATCTTTCATTGATAAATCCCTTAAGTTAGCAAAGAAATCATTTAATAGAGTTGAGCCCAAACCTCCCATTGACACCAAGAATCTTTTAGTTCTCCCTTTTAATAATAATTTCACTTTGCTTCCCATGTTGCTTAAATCCTTTAATGTAAATGTTGCCTTTAGCAACAATAATACTGTAAAGAATATCTTAATCAGGAATTCACCAGAAAATTCTCTTGATTGCATCTATAAAGTTCCTTGTGGAAACTGTGATACATTTTATGTTGGTCAGACTGGTAAGGATCTTTCTGTTAGACTTAAGCAACATAGATATAGTATAAGAACAGGACAAGAATCAAATACCTTGTTTAATCATGTTAAAAACTATGATCATTGTATTGACTGGAGTAACGCCATCTCAGTTGTTAACTCTAACTCTATTACCAAGAGACATATCATTGAATCTTTTATTATCAAATACACAAAGAATTATAATCTTAATATTAGTGATGGTCTGTACAAATTAGATAACTTTATTGTTGAAAAGATTTGTAAAATGATAAGTTTATGAACGCTCGTTGTATGTTTTGGACAATCACATGTTTACCAAATGACGTCCTAGCTTCGTCTCTTCGATGTATATCAACTGACTTTAATATTTCTCTCTTGTGTCTCCCCTGATGATGTGATTATTACATGAAAGTGCACTTGGGAACTTTTCGTGTTTCATTTTCCCCGTGGACTCATAGGAATATCTTGATCACGCGCAAAATTGTGATCCTTTCCAATGTATACACATGTACATAATTCAGACTGTCTGCCCTCATTCATTCTCGTCGCCACCCCGCTACACTTGAAATGACAACCCCCTCCCCCTACATGTGTGCGAGGTAACACTAGGAAAAGATAACAAAGGCCACATTCGTTCACACTCAGTCTCTAGCTGTCATGTATAATGCACCGAAACTGCAGCTCCCTTTCCACATCCAGGCCCCACAAAATTTTCCATGGTTTACTCCAGACGCTTCACATGCCCTGGTTCAATCCATTGACAGCACATCGACCCCGGTATACCACATCGTTCCAAATCACTCTATTCCTTGCAGGCCTTTCACCCTCCTGTATGTTCAGGCCCCGATCATTCAAAATCTTTTTCACTCCATCTTTCCACCTCCAGTTTGGTCTCACACTTCTCCTCGTTCCCTCCACCTCTGACACATATCCCCTGACACATATAGTTCAACACAAAGAAAGGAATCAGAGCAGATTGACGCACTCGCCCTTGGCAATGTCTGAACAAGAACTGAGGGTAGAGGGACCGACGTGGTTGTACACATATGGGAACCGCGTAGAACAAATGAAATTTGAGAAATTATCCGGTCTGACAGAAACAAGAACAGAGTTCCAGGGTAAAAGAGAACTTAGTTTCCATAAGCATGTAGTTTCAAGGGAGTAATCATTTAGAGAATCAATTAGATTTATATTCATCTTCACATTAATACCAGCAGTACGAAGATGCACCACGGTAATGGTTGAGCAATGTAATGTAGATAGTTATAATGTGAATTAGATATGAGATTTAGACCAAGTTCTGGTGTAAGTTATCACTCTCACACTATGTACTGTTAGATAGGATGGAAACCATGGAGAGAACCATAGCCAAGCAAAGCCAGCAGCTGGGCGTCCTGCGCTACAATACGCCGCTGTCAGTCTGGGCTCATCCGCTCTGGGGTGTAGCTGTGACAGCTCTGCTCCCTGTTCACCCCTACAAATCCGGTCTGTTGGTGACAATAAGATTATCTTAGTGTAGGATTCATTTCATTCAGTCAGTAATCCACCTGGGGAGCGGGGGCACTATAGTCCGCTATCCTGGACCGTTCTGTGTGAACCACAGGAAGCAGGACCAAGCGCTAGCATTATCTGCCATGCAAACCGTTCTGAACTGGTTCTGTTTGTGCTACGAGAAACAGCTCTAAATTCACTTGTGTGTGTACCATATCGGCCGGTTCGCTGTACACAACGGCGAAAAGCTTTTAGATTAACTCTAAACGTTCATTATCGAGAAATCCTGGATTGATGTCGTGTGTGTGTACCCTGTTCAGTTTTTCTGTGGCAAACCTATATGTACCACAGTAAGCAATACTTGAGCAATGTTATTTATACCAGGTCAAGCCATCTTTTGCTGGCCACCGCGAGTGGTCTTAAGTCAGTCCTTTGTCCACTTCAAACAGCCCTGGACTCATCCTGAATATACCTCCGTCAAAAAGTCCTGGATCACTGCTCTGTGTGCCATGCCTAGCAGTTCCTCCCAATAAGAAACATTAGACATGGGGAGTTCAAGTGTTAGTTCTACAGTATAATGTTCTGCTCATTTCTGCATATATATACAAGCTAACGTGGAAAAAATCATGAAATTCCTGCAAGTAGAAAATAGACGATTTAGAAATTGCTCCACCACTAAACGGTTCCGTCTTAGTTAACTTGATAAAGTATTCACAACAAATGTTGGCCCTGACGTAGCGTAGCCGCCGGGAAGTCAATAAATCTGACTGAGAATAGAGGAGCGAGAGGTAGGCTCCCAGTGGCCGCTACCCACAGAGTAATTCTGGATTTAGTATGTTCTCTAGCGAGGATGTTCCTCATAAGGCAAATACTAGGAGTAATCTTAGGGAAAACGTAGCGTTTCAATAAGAGATCCTGGAAGACAGAAGAAGCACATATACGAATCATCCATCATGCCTGCAGAGAATTAGGCGTAGGACCACATGGTGATATTCTGATGTGGTGCAAACAACAGAGAGACGCTAGTGAAGAAACACTTGGGCAGAGAAACATGAATGTGGACGTACATTTTGAGAAATAGAGACAGAGACAGCAAACATGATTGTAAAGATCCAGGTTGACGTGGAGAGATTCAAACATTGATTCAGAGGGAAGATGTGGGAGAAAAACAGATGCTGATATAAAGAAACATAGAGAGCGAGACAGCAGCAGGGACAGATGTACAGAGACACAAGCGGATTGATATACAGACTGAGGGAATCTGTGGCAGCTAAATGCAGACAGACACGTCAAACATAGACTGAAAGAATGCAAAAGCAGTGACCAACACAGACATATACACTTAGACACACCCAGGCAGAGTATATTCAGCACTGAAAGATACGTTCAAGCAAACAGTACATTTGTCACTACTGTTTCTTAAGTTTGTGAGAAGAAATCACAGCATCACAGAAGCTGGACACATAAAGCCGTTGGTCAAGATCTTCATTACCTACATGTTGTCGATGATGAGCATCAGACGGTCTGGGGGAAAAAATAAAAAGAAATAAAGTGAGATCCGTCGAGCGATTCGTTGTGGTGCCTCCCGGGCCAGACACTTAGGAATTCCTGGCGGTCTTGACTTGCTCCCCTGGCCATTATGTAAAGCAGCGACGGTGCCACTGTGGAGGACGCTAAGGGTTTAGCGGCACCGCTGTGGAGGGACAACATTACGGGTAGGGGCGTTGAGGGAAGGGGAAAGTAATGTTAATGTGGATGACGATGTGGAAGGAAAAGTAACCTCGTCAAAAAAAGTAGAAAAAAAAAAAAGAGTGGCGGGGTTGAGCTCTTCCTCTCTGGGAAAAGAGAAGTTATATGGTCATGTTGTCAGACATTTTCACTCCTGGATCCCCTCTGGAGCTGTTGTCCCTACCATTCTTTTTCATCGTGGCACATTCAAAATCTCATAGTACGCAAGCATTTAATCCACACGTCTGTCATACCCAGTGAATTACAATACAGTTCTGCACACATTATATTTCGGTTGCTGATTACAATTGAGATACAGGTTACAGGAATATCACGACAATAACATTTTTCATTCTAATCATTTATGATTTCGAGTCAGTCATACCAAATGAGCTACAGCAGCAACACCTCTCCAGTTGTATTCACACCAGTAATGCCTCTCCAGTTGTATTCACACCAGTAATGCCTCTCCAGTTGTATTCACATCAGTAATGCCTCTCCAGTTGTATTCACACCAGTAATGCCTCTCCAGTTGTATTCACACCAGTAATGCCTCTCCAGTTGTATTCACACCAGTAATGCCTCTCCAGTTGTATTCACACCAGCAACACCTCTCCAGTTGTATTCACACCAGTAATGCCTCTCCAGTTGTATTCACACCAGTAATGCCTCTCCAGTTGTATTCACACCAGTAATGCCTCTCCAGTTGTATTCACACCAGTAATGCCTCTCCAGTTGTATTCACACCAGTAACGCCTCTCCAGTTGTATTCACACCAGTAATGCCTCTCCAGTTGTATTCACACCAGTAATGCCTCTCCAGTTGTATTCACACCAGTAATGCCTCTCCAGTTGTATTCACATCAGTAATGCCTCTCCAGTTGTATTCACATCAGTAATGCCTCTCCAGTTGTATTCACACCAGTAATGCCTCTCCAGTTGTATTCACACCAGTAATGCCTCTCCAGTTGTATTCACACCAGTAATGCCTCTCCAGTTGTATTCACACCAGTAATGCCTCTCCAGTTGTATTCACACCAGTAATGCCTCTCCAGTTGTATTCACACCAGTAATGCCTCTCCAGTTGTATTCACACCAGTAATGCCTCTCCACTTGTATTCACACCAGTAATGCCTCTCCAGTTGTATTCACACCAGTAATGCCTCTCCAGTTGTATTCACATCAGTAATGCCTCTCCAGTTGTATTCACACCAGTAATGCCTCTCCAGTTGTATTCACATCAGTAATGCCTCTCCAGTTACATTAAAACTTGTAATGCCTCTTCATTTACACCACACAGCCACAACTCCAGTGCCTCCACTCTAATTAAGCCAGTTTAGGTACACCACTTAAGTCAATCTTGTAACACAAACCTCATCATATTAACTTAGCAACACTACGAAAGCCACGCTTCTCTGTTCTGGTTACTTCACCAAGGATGAAATCAGTAAGCTTAGGTCTGAGTGTTGGTCCGCCTCTGATGCTACGCAAACGCTTTACTACTGCGCTGCTAATGAGTCTTTAATGAAATGCAATTATAAGATGAACCGCATTAATCAGAGCTCATATTTACTGATCATATACATGCATATAGTCGATGAAGGTCGTTCGATATGTTCAGTCACTATGAACAATCACATAATGATCCGTTAACTATGATTTTATATTCTGTGAAAATTAAATTGACTCTTAGCTAAGACAGCTCTATATAGGGAAGCTGAGCGAAAATAAAAGTTGTTCACGTATATTTTCAAAAAATGCCATAGATATAAATGATATAAAACATATGAGAACACATTTATACGTTTTCCGACTTCTGAAATGTATGATTAATGGCCATTCTTTACTGTCACCTTGTGTACATTTATAAAAACTCTGTGAAGAAAGAAAAATCAGTTCTTTCCCTGAAGGCCAGGGTGACTCTACCATGGAGAATTAGAAGATAAAGTTCTCTGTTGTGAGGTTGATGAAGAATTTCTTTTCTTCACAGTGACAGATATTGTACAAGTAGAGAGAAACCCTGGTCAAAGGCAAGTGCGGGTAGAAGAAGAGAAATGGAGAAAAAGAATGTAGAAATTGATCACGGATCCTCAGGTGTTTGGAGATCTGCCTCCTCTAGTTAAAAATGGTACAGGTCAGGCCGACGAGAGGAAGAGAGTTCCTCAGCTTAGCTTTTCAAAGGAGGAAGGAGGTGACGCAATCAAGGCAATCCTCGACTGTCCTGCACCTCCACAAAAACTGCGGGAAGCAGTCACCAGACGCGTGTCTCGGGTCAAAGCAGTAGTGGCCGGGAAACGCGCTCATGAGAGCTATGACTAAAATAATTAATTTGTTTTAATTGATTTGTATTCCTTGTAACAGTGAAGGAACAGTCACAAGGTTACATGAAGAAGTAGAACAACTTATTAAAGGATCGTCTCAAAGAAAAAAACAAGTAAGCAGTGGATAGAAGCAGTGAAAAGAACGAACAAAATTCTTGGATTCATAAGCAGGACCTTCGAATTCAAGTCGAGGGAAATCATCCTCACTCTTTACAGTTCATTGGTTCGTCCAGTTCTTGAATCCTGTGTTCAATTTTGGTCACCCTACATAAGACAGACGAACGATGAGTACATAGCGTTGAGCTACGAAGATGATTCCCGAACTGAAAAACAAACCCTATGAGAGCAGATTAAATGACTTAAATCAAGTTAGCTTAGAAAAGTGGAGTTTCAGTGTTGAAAATGATAACTATGATCAGTCAAGTTACTTAAGATTTGATTCATCTGATTTTACTCATAATAAAGAATACATACACGTAAACAAACGTCTTTCCCTCGAATGAGGAGAAATACTTTTTTTTTCGATGGAGTTTTTTACACATAGAACGACTTGCCAATTAAAGGGGTTGAAAGTAATATAATAGATACGTCTAAGAAGAGACTTGATAAATACTTCGCTTCAAGTCCACGACCTACATTATCTGTTTCTCCTTAGTCACGATGGCACTTTGCATGTCATTATGTTTGAACTATATGTACGCCTTCTAACGTTTACCACATTAATCTGTGAGTTCCTGATATCTTCACTACAACAAACAGCCTCGAAAGGATCCAATAGTCTGTTGCTGTTAAAATTCCTTTTTATTCCTTTATATTCCAGTGTTAGTACATGCAACTGCTGTTCTTGGAGTTGTGGAGACAAAAATTTCTGCGCCGAGATCTCATAAGTTCCGTCCAGAGGGTTCCATGATAGCAAGGAGAGAGAGAGAGAGAGAGAGAGAGAGAGAGAGAGAGAGAGAGAGAGAGAGAGAGAGAGAGAGAGAGAGAGAGAGAGAGAGAGGATAAAGAAGGGTGAGAAGATTAACTTGCCTAGTGAGAAACAGCTTTAAGTTTCAGGAGAGGAGGAATAGAGTAGCCTTGGAAAGAGTATTTTGGACTAGGCAGACCATGAATATTCTTTTGTTTATATGTATCAGTAGAAATCTGTCAGTTAGCGAGTAGCTGGTGAGGGCAGGCGATTCTGAGAGAACAGCTGTAGAGGATGTAGTAGAGATATGCGACGAACTGAATGACAAGTTAAGAAGGACTCTCACCGAGGGAGACTCTATAGTCTCGGCACCAATAAGATGTGATGAGAAGATCTTGGGAGAATCAACTGAAAGACATGAACAATATATAGGGTGTCTTGAACCAAATAAGGCCGCTGCTCATGGTCCTGATGAAATACCACCATATATGCTGAAGATGTACATATACACTTACCATTTCGCATGAGTTGTTGATTAAGATGACGCTCGAGAAGGGTAAAGTGTTAGGGTAAGGGAAGGAGGACAAACATCATGTTAAGAAAGAGAGCAGGAAGATGCACTGGTTCAATCCATTGACAGCATGTCGACTCTGGTATACCAATTCACTCTATTCCTTAAACGCCTTTCACCCTCCTGTATGTTTAGGTCCCGATCGCTCAAAATCTTTTTCACTCCATCCTTCCACCTCCAATTTGGCTTCCCACTTCTCCTCGTTCTCTCCATCCCTGACACATATATCCTCTCTGTCAATCTTTCGTCATTCATTCTCTCCATGTGACCAAACCATTTCAATACACCCTCTTCTGCTCTCTCAACCACATTCTTTTTATTACCACACGTCTCTCTTACCCTTTCATTACTTACTCGATCAAACCACCTCACACCACATATTGTTCTCAGACATCTCATTTCCAACACATCCACCGTCCTTCGCACAACCCTATCTATAGCCGATGCCTCATAACCATATAACATTGTTGGAACCACTATTCCCTCAAACATACCCATTTTTGCTCTTCGAGCAAATATATATATGTAATCTTTATATATGGATTAATTTGCTTTTCGTATACTTTCTTCGAATAAGTCTTTGACATTTTCTTTGCAATTTTCTTCTACATTCCTTTTCCATGTATTTCATGTCCTGGATTGGCTAGAGTTAGAAACTTTCTTTGATTGGTATGAATACTTCATGGGGTCACTCTGAGCCCCGAGTGAAACTTTTTATCGTAACTAAATCTTTATCTTGGAAGAAGTTTTCGGTTAGCAGTGTTGCCCAATTGTGGCGTATTACATTAAGTTATAAGATAATTTTCAGAGGTTGTTGCTCTAATTATAAACTCTGAACCATCAGTTCCTCTGCAGGCAGTGAGGACCAATATCGGGCTGTAACTAACATGAACTTCAGGAATGTAATTAGCAACATGACGGGTCTCGTCCTCCCACCAGCCTCGCCTTCGACCCACACCTGTGTTGACGGTGATCAATAATGCTGCCTAAAGTAAAGGCATCCAGGCTATCAATACGGGGTGAAGTGTGTTCCGATTTGCTTCATTGTGCCCTAAGGTATTCATTGATGTTGGATATGTGCCTCGCAAGGGAAAGATAACTATTTAAACAAAATAACATTACGTCACACCTCGTCATATAAAAATCTTAGTGGTTCGTTACACATGATCTCTCATCTTTATCAACTCAGTAGTTTTTCATCTTCAAGAAGTTACCCATTTCTTTCTATGTCTTCCAGCACTCTGCAGCCCATTGCTGTCTGGGAGACTGGTGTGTAGTTCAGCAGAAGAGGGTGTATTGAAATGGTTTGCCCACATGGAAAGAATGAGTGAGGAAAGATTGACAAATAGGATATATGTGTCAGTGGTTGGAGGAACGAGAAATGGGAGACAAAATTGGAGGAGGAAGGGTGGAGTGAAAAAGATCTTGAGCGATCGGGGCCTGAACATACAGGAGGGGGAAAGGCGTGCAAGGAAGAGAATGAATTGGAACGATATGGGATAACGAGGTCGACGTGCTGTCAGTGGATTGAACGCGAAGCATCTGGGGTAAACCATGGAAAGTGTGTGGAGCCTGGTTGTGGAAAGGGAGCTGTGGTTTCGGTGCATTACACATGGCAGCTAAAGTCTGAGTGTGGACGAATGTAGCTTTTGTTGTCCTTTCCTAGCGATACCTCGCGCGCACGCGGGGTAAAGGGGGGGGGTGTCATATCACGTGTGGTTGGGTAGCGGGGAGAATGGATGAACGCAGAATGTATGAATATGTGCATGTGTATATAACTATAAGTCTGTGTATGTATATGTATGTATACGTTGAGGTGTATAGGTATGTATATGTGTGTGTGTGTGGGCGTTTATGTATATACATGTATATCTGGGTGGGCTGGGCCATTATTTCGTCTGTTTCCTTGCGCTACCTTGCTAACGCGGGAGAAAGCGACAAAGTAGAATAATGATGATTAATGATAATATATATATATATATATATATATATATATATATATATATATATATATATATATATATATATATATATATATATATATATATATATATACATTCTTTTTTTCTTTCAAACTATTCGCCATTTCCCGCGTTAGCGAGGTAGCGTCAAGAACAGAGGACTGGGCCTCTGAGGGAATATCCTCACCTGGCCCCCTTCTCTGTTCCTTCTTTTGGAAAAAAAAAAATGATGACAGGGGAGGATTTCCAGCCCCCCCGCTCCCTCCCCTTTTAGTCGCCTTCTACGACACTCAGGGAACACGTGGGAAGTATTCTTTCTCCCCTATCCCCAGGGATATATATATATATATATATATATATATATATATATATATATATATATATATATATATGCATTCACCTCCCTAACAACCCCATCCATAAACAAATTAAACAACCATGGAGACATCACACACCCCTGCCGCAAACCTACATTCACTGAGAACCAATCACTTTCCTCTCTTCCTACACGTACACATGCCTTACTTCCTCGATAAAAACTTTTCACTGCTTCTAACAACTTGCCTCCCACACCATATATTCTTAATACCTTCCACAGAGCATCTCTATCAACTCTATCATATGCCTTCTCCAGATCCATAAATGCTACATACAAATCCATTTGCTTTTCTAAGTATTTCTCACATACATTCTTCAAAGCAAACACCTGATCCACACATCCTCTACCACTTCTGAAACCACACTGCTCTTCCCCAATCTGATGCTTTGTACATGCCTTCACCCTCTCAATCAATACCCTCCCATATAATTTACCAGGAATACTCAACAAACTTATACCTCTGTAATTTGAGCACTCACTCTTATCCCCTTTGCCTTTGTACAATGGCACTATGCACGCATTCCGCCAATCCTCAGGCACCTCACCATGAGTCATACATACATTAAATAACCTTACCAACCAGTCAACAATACAGTCACCCCCTTTTTTAATAAATTCCACTGCAATACCATCTAAACCCGCTGCCTTGCCGGCTTTCATCTTCCGCAAAGCTTTTACTACCTCTTCTCTGTTTACCAAATCATTTTCCCTAACCCTCTCACTTTGCACACCAACTCGACCAAAACACTCTATATCTGCCACTCTATCATTAAACACATTCAACAAACCTTCAAAATACTCACTCCATCTCCTTCTCACATAACCACTACTTGTTATCACCTCCCCATTTGTGCCCTTCACTGAAGTTCCCATTTGCTCCCTTGTCTTACGCACTTTATTTACCTCCTTCCAAAACATCTTTTTCATTCTCCTTAAAATTTAATGATACTCTCTCACCCCAACTCTCATTTGCCCTCTTTTTCACCTCTTGCACCTTTCTCTTGACCTCCTGTCCCTTTCTTTTATACATCTCCCACTCAATTGCATTTTTTTCCTGCAAAAATCGTCCAAACGCCTCTCTCTTCTCTTTCACTAATAATCTTAATTCTTCATCCCACCACTCACTACCCTTTCTAATCAACCCACCTCCCACGCTTCTCATGCCACAAGCATCTTTTGCGCAATCCATCACTGATTCCCTAAATACATCCCATTCCTCCCCTACTCCCCTTACTTCCATTGTTCTCACCTTTTTCCATTCTGTACTCAGTCTCTCCTGGTACTTCCTCACACGTCTCCTTCCCAAGCACACACTCTCACCACCCTCTTCACCCCAACATTCACTCTTCTTTTCTGAAAAGAGTTTTGGAAAGAGGGGCAAGTATGAAATCTGTTGTGGATGAGAGAGCTTGGGAAGTGAGTCAGTTGTTGTTCGCTGATGATACAGCGCTGGTGGCTGATTCATGTGAGAAACTGCAGAAGCTGGTGACTGAGTTGGGTAAAGTGTGTGAAAGAAGATAGTTAAGAGTAAATGTGAATAAGAGCAAGGTTATTAGGTACAGTAGGGTTGAGGGTCAAGTCAATTGGGAGGTGAGTTTGAATGGAGAAAAACTGGAGGAAGTAAAGTGTTTTAGATATCTGGGAGTGGATCTGGTAGCGGATGGAACCATAGAAGCGGAAGTGAATCATAGGGTGGGGGAGGGGGCAAAAATCCTGGGAGCCTTGAAGAATATGTGGAAGTCGAGAACATTATCTCGGAAAGCAAAAATGGGTATGTTTGAAGGAATAGTGGTTCTAACAATGTTGTATGGTTGCGAGGCGTGGGCTATGGATAGAGTTGTGCGCAGGAGGGTAGATGTGCTGGAAATGAGATGTTTGAGGACAATGTGTGGTGTGAGGTGGTTTGATCGAGTAAGTAATGTAAGGGTAAGAGAGATGTGTGGAAATAAAAAGAGCGTGGTTGAGAGAGCAGAAGAGGGTGTTTTGAAATGGTTTGGGCACATGGAGAGAATGAGTGAGGAAAGATTGACCAAGAGGACTTATGTGTCGGAGGTGGAGGGAACGAGGAGAAGTGGGAGACCAAATTGGAGGTGGAAAGATGGAGTGAAAAAGATTTTGTGTGATCGTGGCCTGAACATGCAGGAGGGTGAAAGGCGGGCAAGGAATAGAGTGAATTGGATCGATGTTGTATACCGGGGTTGACGTGCTGTCAGTGGATTGAATCAGGGCATGTGAAGCTTCTGGGGTAAACCACGTAAAGTTGTGTGGGGCCTGGATGTGGAAAGGGAGCTGTGGTTTCGGGCATTATTGCTTGACAGCTAGAGACTGAGTGTGAACGAATGTGGCCTTTGTTGTCTTTTCCTAGTGCTACCTCGCACACATGAGGGGGGAGGGGGATGGTATTCCATGTGTGGCGAGGTGGCGATGGGAATGAATAAAGGCAGACAGTGTGAATTGTGTGCATGGGTATATATGTATGTGTCTGTGTGTGTATATATATGTGTACATTGAGATGTATGGGTATGTATATTTGCGTGTGTGGACGTGTATGTATATACATTGTGTATGGGGGTGGGTTGCGCCATTTCTTTCGTCTGTTTCCTTGCGCTACCTCGCAAACGCGGGAGACAGCGACAAAGCAAAATAAAAAAATAATAAATAAAAATATATATATATATATATATATATATATATATATATATATATATATATATATATATATATATATATATATATATATATATGTGTGTGTGTGTGTGTGTGTGTGTGTGTGTGTGTGTGTGTGTGTGTGTGTGTTTGTGTGTGTGTGTGTGTGTGTATGTATGTATAATTATATATACATATACACATATTATCCTTGGGGATAGGGGAGAAAGAATACTTCCCACGTATTCCCTGCGTGTCGTAGAAGGCGACTAAAAGGAGAGGGAGCGGTTGGCTGGAAATCCTCCCCTCTCGTGTTTTTAATTTTCCAAAAGAACAAGCAGAGAAAGGGCCAGGGGAGGATATTACCTGAAGGGCCCAGTCCCCTGATCTTAACGCTACCTCGCCAACGCGGGAAATGGCAGAAAGTATGAAAAAAAAGAATATATATATATATATATATATATATATATATATATATATATATATATATATATATATATATATATATATATATATATATCTGGGGATACGGGAAAAAGAATACCTCCCACGCATTCCTCACGTGTCGTAGAAGGCGATTAAAGGTGACGGGAGAGGAGGCTAGAAACCCTCCCTTCCTTGTATTTCTAAAAGGGGAAACAGAAGAAGGAGTCACGCGGGGAGTACTCATCCTCCACGAAAAGTTCATAGGAATATCTCGATCGCGCGCAAAAGGAGTCACGCGGTGAGTGCTACTTCTCCTCGAAGGCTCAGATTGGGGTGTCTAAATGTGTATGGATGTAACCAAGATGAGAAAAAAGGAGAGATAGGTAGTATGTTTGAGGAAAGGAACCTGATTGTTTTGGCTCTGAGTGAAACGAAGCTCAAGGGTAAAGGGAAGGAGTGGTTTGGGGAAGTCTTGGGAGTAAAGTCAGGGGTTAGTGAGAGGACAAGAGCAAGAAAGGGGTAGCACTACTCCTGAAACAGGAGTGGTGGGAGTATTTAATAGAGTGTAAGAAAGTAAACTCTAGATTGATATGGGTAAAACTGAAAGTAGATGGAGAGAGATGGGTGATTATTGGTGCATATGCACCTGGGCATGAGAAGAAAGATCATGAGAGGCAACTGTTTTGGGAGCAGCTGAGTGAGTGTATTAGTATTTTTGATGCACGAGACCGGGTTCTGGTGATGGGTGATTTGAATGCAAAAGTGAGTAATGTGGCAGTTGAAGGAATAATTGGTATACATGGGGGTGTTCAGTGTTGTAAATGGAAATGGTGAAGAGCTTGTAGATTTATGTGCTGAAAACGGACTGGTGATTGGGAATACCTGGTTTAAAAAGAGAGATATACATAAGTATACGTATGTAAGTAGGAGAGATGGAAAGAGAATGTTATTGGATTACGTGTTAATTGATAGGCGCGCGAAAGAGAGACTTTTGGATGTTGATATGCTGAGAGGTGCAACTGGAGGGATGTCTGATTATTATCTTGTGGAGGCGAAGGTGAAGATTTGTAGAGGTTTTCAGAAAAGAAGACAGAATGTTGGGGTGGAAAGGTTAGTGAGAGTAAGTGAACTTGGGAAGGAGACTTGTGTGAGGAAGTACCAGGAGAGACTGAGTACAGAATGGAAAAAGGTGAGAACAAAGGACGTAAGGGGAGTGGGGGATGAATGGGATGTATTTAGGGAAGCAGTGATGGCTCGCGCAAAAAGATGCTTGTGGCATGAGAAGCGTGGGAGGTGGGCAGATTAGGGTAGTGAGTGGTGGGATGAAGAAGTAAGATTATTAGTGAAAGAGAAGAGAGAGGTATTTGGACGATTTTTGCAGGGTAATAATGCAAATGAGTGGGAGATGTATAAAAGAAAGAGGCAGGAGGTCATGAGAAATGTGCAAGTGGTGAAAAAGAGGGCAATGAGAGTTGGGGTGAGAGTCATCAAATTTTAGGGAGAATAAAAAGATGTTTCGGAAGGAGGTAAATAAAGTGCGTTAGACAAGGGAACAAATGGGAACTTCAGTGAAGGGGGCAACTGGGGAGGTAATAACAAGTATTGGTGATGTGAGAAGGAGATGGAGTGAGTATTCTGAAGGTTTGTTGAATGTGTTTGATGATAGAGTGGCAAATATAAGGTGTTTTGGTCGAGGTGGTGTGCAAAGTGAGAGGGCTCGGGAAAATGATTGGGTAAACAGAGAAGAGGAAGATGAAAGCCGGCAAGGCAGCAGGTTTGGATGGTATTGCAGTGGGATTTATTAAAAAAGGGGGTGACTGTATTGTTGACTGGTTGGTAAGGTTATTTAATGTATGTATGACTCATGGTGAGGTGCCTGAGGATTGGCGGAATGCTTGCATTGTGCCATTGTACAAGGCAAAGGGGACAAAAGTGAATGCTGAAATTACAGAGGTATAAGTTTGTTGAGTATTCCTGGTAAATTATATGGGAGGGTATTGATTGAGAGGGTGAAGGCATGTACAGAGCATCAGATTGGGGAAGAGCAGTGTGGTTTCAGAAGTGGTAGAGGATGTGTGGATCAGGTGTTTGCTTTGAAGAATGTATGTGAGAAATACTTAGAAAAGCAAATGGATTTGTATGTAGCATTTATGGATCTGGAGAAGGCATATGATAGAGTTGATAGAGATGCTCTGTGGAAGGTATTAAGAATATATGGTGTGGGAGGAAAGTTGTTAGAAGCAGTGAAAAGTTTTTATCGAGGATGTAAGGCATGTGTACGTGTAGGAAGAGAGGAAAGTGATTGGTTCTCAGTGAATGTAGGTTTGCGGCAGGGGTGTGTGATGTCTCCATGGTTGTTTAATTTGTTTATGGATGGGGTTGTTAGGGAGGTAAATGCAAGAGTTTTGGAAAGAGGGGCAAGTATGAAGTCTGTTGGGGATGAGAGAGCTTGGGAAGTGAGTCAGTTGTTGTTCGCTGATGATACAGCGCTGGTGGCTGATTCATGTGAGAAACTGCAGAAGCTGGTGACTGAGTTTGGTAAAGTGTGTGGAAGAAGAAAGTTAAGAGTAAATGTGAATAAGAGCAAGGTTATTAGGTACAGTAGGGTTGAGGGTCAAGTCAATTGGGAGGTGAGTTTGAATGGAGAAAAACTGGAGGAAGTGAAGTGTTTTAGATATCTGGGAGTGGATCTGGCAGCGGATGGAACCATGGAAGCGGAAGTGGATCATAGGGTGGGGGAGGGGGCGAAAATTCTGGGGGCCTTGAAGAATGTGTGGAAGTCGAGAACATTATCTCGGAAAGCAAAAATGGCTATGTTTGAAGGAATAGTGGTTCCAGCAATGTTGTATGGTTGCGAGGCGTGGGCTATGGATAGAGTTGTGCGCAGGAGGATGGATGTGCTGGAAATGAGATGTTTGAGGACAATGTGTGGTGTGAGGTGGTTTGATCGAGTGAGTAACGTAAGGGTAAGAGAGATGTGTGGAAATAAAAAGAGCGTGGTTGAGAGAGCAGAAGAGGGTGTTTTGAGGTGGTTTGGGCACATGGAGAGAATGAGTGAGGAAAGATTGACCAAGAGGATATATGTGTCGGAGGTGGAGGGAACGAGGAGAAGAGGGAGACCAAATTGGAGGTGGAAAGATGGAGTGAAAAAGATTTTGTGTGATCGGGGCCTGAACATGCAGGAGGGTGAAAGGAGGGCAAGGAATAGAGTGAATTGGATCGATGTGGTATACCGGGGTTGACGTGCTGTCAGTGGATTGAATCAAGGCATGTGAAGCGTCTGGGGTAAACCATGGAAAGCTGTGTAGGTATGTATATTTGCGTGTGTGGACGTATGTATATACATGTGTATGGGGGTGGGTTGGGCCATTTCTTTCGTCTGTTTCCTTGCGCTACCTCGCAAACGCGGGAGACAGCGACAAAGTATAATAAAAAAAATATAATAAAGTTTGCTGAGTATTCCTGGGAAGTTATATAGGAGAGTATTGATTTATTGATTGAGAGGGTGAAGGCATGTACAGAGCATCAGATTGGGGAAGAGCAGTGTGGATTTAGAAGTGGTAGAGGATGTGTGGATCAGGTGTTTGCTTTGAAGAATGTCTGTGAGAAATACTTAGAAAAGCAAATGGATTTGTATGTAGCATTTATGGATCTTGAGAAGGCATATGATAGAGTTGATAGAGATGCTCTGTGGAAGGTATTAAGAATATATGGTGTGGGAGACAAGTTGTTAGAAGCAGTGAAACGTTTTTATGGAGGATGTAAGGCATGTGTACGTGTAGGAAGAGAGGAAATTGATTGGTTCTCAGTGAATGTAGGTTTGCGGCAGGTGTGTGTGATGTCTCCATGGTTGTTTCATTTGTTTATGGATGGGGTTGTTAGGGAGGTGAATTCAAAGGTTTTGGAAAGAGGGGAAAGTATGCAGTCTGTTGTGGATGAGAGAGTTTGGGAAGTGAGTCAGTTGTTGTTCGCCGATGATACAGCGCTGGTGGCTGATTCATGTGAGAAACTGCAGAAGCTGGTGACTGAGTTTGGTAAAGTGTGAGAAAGAAGAAAGCTGAGAGTAAATGTGAATAAGAGCAAGGTTATTAGGTACAGTAGGGTTGAGGGAAAAGTGAACTGGGAGGTAAGTTTGAATGGAGAAAAACTGGAGGAAGTGAAGTGTTTTAGATATCTGGGAGTGGATTTGGCAGCGGATGGAACCATGGAAGCGGAAGTGAATCATAGGGTTGGGGAGGGGGCGAAAGTTCTGGGAGCGTTGAAGAATGTGTGGAAGTCGATAACATTATCTCGGAAAACAAAAATGGGTATGTTTGAAGGAACAGTGGTTCCAACAATGTTATATGGTTTCGAGGCGTGGGCTAAGGATAGAGTTGTGCGAAGGAAGGTGGATGTGCTGGAAATGAGATGTTTGAGGACAATATGTGGTGTTAGTTGGTTTCATCGAGTAAGTAATAATAGGGTAAGAGAGATGTGTGGTAATAAAAAGAGTCTGGTTGAGAGTACAGAAGAGGGTGTTGATATGGTTTGGTCACATGGAAAGAATGAGTGAGGAAAGATTGACCAAGAGGATATATGTGGCAGAGGTGGAGGGAACGAGAAGTGGGAGACCAAATTGGAGGTGGAAAGATGGATTGAAAAAGATTTTGAGTGATCGGGGCCTGAACATGCAGGAGGGTGAAAGGCGTGCAAGGAATAGAGTGAATTGGAACGATATGGTATATCGGGGTCGACGTGCTGTCAATGGATTAAACCAGTGTATGTGAAGCGTCTGGGGTAAACCTCGGGTTTAATGTCAATTTGTTGAAAAACGTTCCCGTCTCTTATCAAAGAAACTAGATTCGTGAAATGGGTTGTGTGTTCAATCGTAGATATAGATTCGAAAAAGTCATTTGATATTCTTACCATGGCCGCGTTGTTTTAAACCAAGTCACTGTTTTCTCCTAATTAATGGTCCTATTGACTGGGTAATCACTTTCATGATTCTGACATAACTGTAAAATCCTTGGGGTTTCTTTTGTTATTTTCAGCAATATACGCTTCCTATGACGTTTACTTCGTCGTGATACTCGCTCATTATACGCAAATTTACTCCAAGTTTCTAATGATCTACATTCTCAGACAACAGGCACTTTTTTATTTCAGTGCTGGACGACCTTGGTTTTGTTTTAGAAATACATCGTTTGCTATGCACTGGTACGTATGACCCCTCTGCTGCTTTGAAGGTTTTTGTGAAGATTTTCCAAGCTACTTTCATGGCATTTCCATTGACTGTATCATCCTAGGTTTGCCTGTCAAGTGCAATGCAAAGATCATTAAGATCTACACGTTTGAAATCGGGTATCATTTCGCGTCATTTTGACCAACATTACATACACTGTTGAAAGTTACCTCAAAAGTAGTTTACCGGGGATCACTTGTACCAAACTTTTATCCAGCTTCAATATTTCAAAGAGATCCTCATCTTCAGCAAGGAGTAAATTCAATACATTTCTTCGCGAATAAGTTTCTCGACTAATTGGATTACAAGAAAAAGTCTAGGAGAATGTTGATAACAAGGACAAGTCTAGGAGAATGTTGATAACAAGGACAAGTCTAAGAGAATGTTGATAACAAGGACAAGTCTAAGAGAATGTTGATAACAAGGACAAGTCTAAGAGAATGTTGATAACAAGGACAAGTCTAAGAGAATGTTGATAACAAGGATAAATCTAGGAGAATGTTGATAACAAGGACAAGTCTAGGAGAATGTTGATAACAAGGATAAATCTAGGAGAATGTTGATAACAAGGACAAGTCTAGGAGAATGTTGATAACAAAAGACAGTCTGTAAGAGACTGACCATCTTAAAGGAATTCAGTGAAGGTGATGGTGAAAGAGACGTGCCTCTCGGTAAAGTAACAAGAAGGATGAGGAAAGAGAGGGAAGGAGGTATGATGGAAAGAAAGATATAACAAAGGACGAAGAAAGAATGAGGTTCTTCATGAATGGAAAAGCTAAGGATGTTGAGCGAGGTGGTGAGGAGAGGCTGTGGAGGCAAGTACAAAGTGTTTGTGGAAGCTTGGAAGTGCCTCAGGACAGGACGAAGGCAGTAAGGGTTTCACTATATGAGGGAAGGAAGACTAAACGTGAGTGCAAAAATTAAGCGATGATTAGTCTTTTTGTGGTGCAGTGATTAGTGTTCCAGGCCGTGACCTATACACGAGGCGCCCGGGGTCGAACCCACATAGGTTCGAATCTTAGTCACAGCTGTTGGTATGCAGCCTAATATAACCATTTTTCCACTCTATGGGGCTGGTCGATATACTGGATACCTGGCATAGTCTCTTATATTAAAGTATATACAGAACTCAAATGAGATTGCCTTAATTAGGGTAAAAAAATAAATAATAAAGGCGTATGATAAGAGAGTGATTGGTCGAGTTTAAAACATTTGAATAACGCTTGTTGTGAAGACCAAAGCGGGATGAGGTCAGATTTTTTGCTCATATAGAAACAGCAGAAATCGTTTCATTGGAAGAAAAAAAATGGTATATGCAACTATTATGGAAATAGAAAGACATACTAAAGTGAACATGAAAGAATTTTGGGCAGTTTCGTCTCTATGTTGAGATCAGTTTATGATGGATATAATGCATGTGTGAGAGCAAGTGATGATACGAGGAAAACACAAAACTCTATCAATTCAATAAAAGTAACTATAGGCAGGAGTAAGACACGACTGAGATCACGTATTTACCTCCCTCAGTATGTGATGGTTTCATCAATAGGGACTTTAGCGAAAAAGGAATTCACATAAAAACTAATGACATCCCCTCAAACTAATTATCCAAATGATTAACTAAACATGTTATGAAGAGCTTAGATATTGTAAACAAATGCTTGGAACATTAATTTGCCTGAACATAGACTCATTAGTTTTAATGTTAACTTCGAGTTCACTAAAGTTCCCACTGATGAAACGATCACATACCAAAGGGGGAAAT
This sequence comes from Panulirus ornatus, assembly GCF_036320965.1. Lineage (NCBI taxonomy): Eukaryota > Metazoa > Arthropoda > Malacostraca > Decapoda > Palinuridae > Panulirus > Panulirus ornatus. Next base: position 14,413,468 of record NC_092251.1, on the reverse strand, counting down.
TACCTGATCTCAGTCTTGTCTTGCCCCTGCCCATAGAAACTTTGATTGACTTACTAGAGCTCTGGGCTTCCAATAATATTATCCGAGATGATGAAGATAATTTTTATAGAAAAATTTGATCTTGCTATGGGCAATCCCCTCAGTCCTATCCTCAGTAATTCTAACTTCAGTCAGTAATCATCCAAAAATTTGGTTAGACACGTTGATGATGTGTGGCCATCTTCCCAAGATTGTGATCTTTTCTTTGATGAATCAGATAACATTAACTCCATCATTAAAATCAAGATTCAACGGTAAAAAGAAGAGAAACTGCCGTTTCTTGAGGTGTTGAATCTAAGGAATTTGATCACTTGTTCTTCAAGATCTACACGAAACCTACCAACACTGAGAGCTACATTAATTTGATTTAGTGTATAATTCCTCCGTAAGAATGCCTGTAATTTTGTCTATGTTTTTGAGAGCATTACGGATATGTGATCCCATAAGTCTAGTAGATGAATGTAGTCATATAAGATGTATCTTTAGATAGTTATGTTATCTTAAGCGGTTTGTAAATAAGACTTGCTGGAAACTTGAGAAGACATTTTATACATCCGGTAATAAAAATGTGGAAATGGATGATAGGTTTAAATGTTTAGTGTTGTCCTATTCTCCTACTAAAAGACAGTGCTTTTATTGTTGCCTTCCAGTGCAATAACACTAAGACCTTAATCAAAATTGGGAGTGTTTTCTTCGTCAAATGTAAGTCATGTAAGAAGATGCATAAGTTGGCCAGGCCGGTAATACAGTAACTGAGAGATGCTATTGGCACCGTCATTCAGTAGGCAGGGATGACCACAAAGATGTGATTGCTAAACACTGCCATGTAAACGATCACCCTGTACAACTTAATAACCCAGTCACAATGTATTCTTCTTGTGATTATGCTACCCGTAATGTCACTGAATCTGTCTTATTTACTAACATTGATAACTGATTTGTCCTTAGGTAACTTTAAAGCACATGCTATTATCAAGCAAATTATTATGAAACAATTATCAAGAAACGATAACATGAGAAAGATAGATGAACACACATCTTGTTACCCACGCCACCCCCCCCCCACACACACACAACACCCCTCCAATAACTACAAGCCCCCCCTCTCTCTCTCTTTCTCCAAACGAAGAGGAGAAACGGAAATTTTGTGGCGCTGTTGAGATCTTAGAAATTTAAATTTCAACTGGATCGTCTCGGCGAAATTGTCTCGGCGAAACTGTAGTGTTACATGTACAGAAAAATTACATGTTAAGTGAAATGATTTGAACTGCTACTGAATTGCTAAGATGGCCAATAAATATACTTAACCAGTGTTAGAATACAGCAAGGAAACATTTCTCTGGTGCCAAAATGATAAGCCAGAACGTCAAAGTAGCCAAAGAACCCTTGTTGAATGTGTTCACATTCTCCAAAAAAAAAACATGATGTACAACAAGTATTCAAATATGACAACGCCCTCAAGAAAGCCCTTATCAAAAATAGCCCATCAGATAATACAGGTGTTGTTTATAAAGTCCCATGTAAAGGCTGTGACCAATTTTATATAGGACAATCGGGGAAAGATTTGGAAGTAGGATCTCACTACATAGTAAGAGCGTTAGGACAGCTCAACAAAGCAGAGGCTTATTTCATCGTATAGTTGCCTTTGACCACCATAACGGCTTGGGTGGAGCTAAGACCGTAGCTACATGAAATTGTTTCAATGAAAGAAATGCAATTGAATCATGTTTTATCTTTGGCACGTTTGATTATAATGTAAATATGTACTTTGGCCATTTGAATGTGACAAACTGTTAACAGAAATAATCATTGAAAAGAATATCCCAGAATAACCCTGTCCACACATCATATAAGGGGACGAAGGTCGAAATAATCATCGAAAAGAATATCCCAGAATATCCATGTCCACACACCATATAAGGGGACGAAGGTCAGACACGCCAGATCACATCAGTAGACCTCACCGTCCACCTGCTCTTTACGGAGATTAGTGAAGCGTCGCCTCACTGGTGTCTGTGTGCATTTAACGACTTCACCACTTGTGTCTCTCCCATTCTGTCTGAGGATGTAACAAACGAAAGTGCTTACAGATCTCATTTTCTTTTTTCCAGTGGTGACTGTGTATACACCTCTTCACGGTGAATTGAAGGTTTTGCAGATATGGATGCCACATACACTTTCAACGCTTTCCCGAACTTTAACCCCAGCCTTCGAGACTTCTGCAACAATTTTCTCTCGTTCTTATTAAGTGCACACAGAGCAAAAGAGAGGCTACGTTTTCTGAGGACATGTTTACAGGAGCAAGTAATACCGAAATCACTTCTGTCCGATCGACTGTCAACGTAGACGACCACCCCTTTGAAGAGTATGAGTTTTTGACTTTAAAAAGATGCACTGAAGTAACAAAAGAAGTATCAAGTAAGTTTAAAACCTCGAACAGTAAGAAGCAGTGCCTTCTGAACCTAATTACGCTAGAAAATCAGCAAATAATGTTCCCACATTGCTATCAAGTACTCACCAGTGAAATACATGTAATTAAACGTAATCACATGCAGAAATGACATAGACTGATAGAAAATAGTTACTGGAACAAACATATCAACCTTGACTCTATTATTAATGTCATTCAAAGAATTGGATCGTGATACGTTGTATGTCTTAGGTTAAGGTTTATCGTTTTCTTACGGGAGGATGATCAGCCCAGTGCAGGTCGGAGGACCTCTGTTTCCGATGGAAAAACAATCATATGAAGACAGTGAAATGATCCGTGGTGTATTATATAGAGCACTTTTCAAAGAAGATAAGAACGCTGTCCCAATATGGTTTGTTAAGGCTCTAGAAAAAATTAAAGAAAGATGTTTATTTGCCTATAAAAGCCGACAAAAGTAATGCTGTAGTGATTATGAACAAATATGATGATAAAGACAAAGTGTGCGATATCCTACGTGATACTAATACATCCTGTGAACTAAACAGGGATCCAACGGAATCAGAGTAGAAAATTCCATAGAAAGATAATAACTTTGTTGAATGGCAGAGACGATTTGATGAAACAATTTTCAACACAGAATCCATCAACACCATACATGTACGGCTAGTCAAGACCCACAAGCCAAAAAATTACCTAAACCAATTACCTAAGGCCAATTATAAGCTCTATAGGTTCTGTTACACATAAGATATCCAAGTGACTAGTGACATTACTCTTTACTTTTGTGGGCACTATTTCAGATTCGTTCGTAAAAAATAGCGAGGATCTTGTTAGAAAATGAGACTCCTAAATATGAAGTCGAAATGAAAAAGAAATACATATTTTGTATGTACAGGTCATCAGGGATGAAGGTATCTTGAAAACTACGGTTTATAGAAAACCTGCAATTATACTGTCTTACATCCATTATCATTCAAATAATGATATTGATGTAAAAAGATCGATTTGTATATCTATGTACCTGAGAGCATATGATATTTCAGGTCCTGAATTTTTAGATGAACTACTGAAAATTTTCAGTTCATTGAACAGAAGCTAAGACACCCAGTAAATATATTTAACTAGTGTCAGAATACAGCAAGGAAACGTTTCTATAATGACCAAAATGATAAGTCTAAACGTAAAAGTAACTAAAGATCTCTTGTTCTTCCCTTCCATGAGAATTTTCTCGATTGTGTTCGCATTCTCAAAAACAAGTATGACTAAATCACCAAGAAAGCCCTCATCAAGTATAGCCTATCAAATGATACAGGTGTTGTTTATAAAGTCTCATGGAAAGACCCTAACCAGATTTATACGGGACTATCGGAGAAAGATTTGGAGACTAGGATCTCACAACATACGAATAGTGTCAGGACGTCCCAACACAACAGAGTTTTATTCGAACATAAAGCTGCATTTGATCACTGTATCAATTGAAAAGGAGCTAAATCAAATTCTTTCAGTGAAAGAAATGTGACTGAATCATGTATGATCTTCAGCACATTTGATCATTATGTAAATGTATCCTTTGGACAGTTTGAATGTGACAAACTGTTAACTGAAATAATCATTAAGTGAAACGAAGCTCAAGGATAAACGGAAGAATGGTTTGGAAGCGTCTTGGGAGTAAAGACTTGCGTTGGTGAGAGGACAAGAGCTAAGGAAGGAGTAGCAATACTACTGAAGCAGGAGTTGTAGGAGTGTGGAATAGAGTGTAAGGAAGTAAATTTTAGATTGCTGTGGGTAAAATTGAAAGGGGATAGCGAGAGATGGATGATTATTGGTGCATATGCACCTGGGCATGAGAAGAAAGATCATGAGAAGCAAGTGTTTTTGGGAGCAGCTGAGTGAGAGTATCAGTAGTTATGGTGCACGAGACCGGGTAATAGTGATGGTTGATTTTAATGCAAAGGTAAGTAATGTGGCACATGGGGTATTCAGTGTTGGAAATGGAAATGATGAAGAGCTTGTGGATTTGTGTGCTGAAAATGAGCTGTTGATTGGGAATACCTGGTTTAAGAGGAAAGATATACATAATGAGTAGGGGCGATGGTCACTGGGCGTTATTAGATTATGTATTAGTTGACAGCTGCTTAAAAGAGAGTATTTTGGACGTAAAAGCGGTGAGAGGAGCAGCTTGAGGGATAGCTCATCACTATCTTGTGGTCACAAAGGTGAAGATTTGTAGAAGTTTTAAAAAAGAAGAGAAAATGTCGGGGAGAAGAGAGTGGTGAGAGTAAGTGAGCTTGAATAGGAGACTTGTGTGAAGAAATTCCAGGAGAGATTGAGTGTAGAATGTAGAGAGGAGTGGGTGAGGAATAGGATGTATTTAGGGGAACAGTGATTGCATCTGCAAGAGATGTATGTGGCATGAAAATAGTGAGAGGTGGGGAGATCAGAGAGGGAAGTTACTGGTGTGATAAAGAATTAAAGTTGTTAGTAAAAGAAAAAAAGAGAGGCGTTTGGACGATACTTACAAGGAAGGGTTGCAAATGACTAGGAGATGCATGAGACAAAGAGGCAGGAGGTCAAAAGGAAGGTGCAAGAGATGAAAAAGAGGGCATATAAGAGTTGGGAATGATAGAGTATTAGTAAACTTTAGGGAGGATAAAAAGATATTTTGGAAGGAGATAAACGATATGCGTCAGACTAGAGAAAAAATGAGAACATAGGTGAAGGGGGTAATGGAGAAGTGGTAACAGGGAGTGATGGAATGAGGAGGAGATGGATTTTTGGTGGTAGATGTAGGGTGTTTGGGTCGGGGTGGTATGCGAAGTGAGAGAGTCAGGAAAGTGGTTTGGTGAAGGAAAAAGAGGTGGTGAAAGCTTTAAATATGATGAGATGTGGCTAGGCGGCTGGAGTGGATGTAACTGAGCTTAAATTTCTTAATATGGGTGACCGTGTTGTTGATTAGTTAATCACAATTATAATTTTCAGTGTACATATGGAGCATTTTAAGGTACCTCAGGAATGATGCATTACATGTACAGCGTCTTTGTATAACGGCAGTTGGGATAAAGATGACTGTTCAAATTACAGAGCTATAAGTTTGTTGAGTATACCTAGTACGTTATATCGGAGAAGAATGATCTAGTGGGTGAGGACACGTGCAAAGCATCAGACTGGAGAGGAATAATGTGGTTTCAGAAATGATTAAGGATGTGTAGATCAGGTGTTTGTTTTAAAGAATGTGTGTGGAAAGTTCTTAGAAAAACATTTATGGATCTGGATCTATCATTGGTTTGACAGAGATGCCTTGTAGAACGTCCAAGAGTGTGTGGTGGAGGAGGTAAGCTGCTAGAAGCAGTGAAAAGATTCTATCAAGGCTTGTGTACGAGTAGGAAGAGAGGTGAGTAAATGGTTCCAAGTGAAGGTTAGTCTGTGGCACGGGTGTGTGATGTCACCATGGCTACTTTGTTCATGGATAGTGTGGTGAGGGAGGTAAATGTGAGGGTTAGAGGTATGGGCAAGTATGTAGTCTGTGGGAGATGAGAGAGCCTATGAGTGAGTTAGTTGTTGTTTGTTAATGTTACAGCAGCGGTGGCTGATTCGAGTAAGAAACTGCAAAAGTTGGTGACTTAATTTGGAAGCGCGTGTGAAAGGAGAAATTTGAGTGTAGATGTGAATAAAAGCAAGGCTATTAGCTTTAGCAGGGTCGAGGAATATCTTAGATAGGATGTGATTTTGAAAGAGAAAAATCATAGGAAGTGAAGTGTCTTAGATACCTGGGAGTAGACAAGGCAGCAAATGGTATCATGGAAGAGGATATTAATGTTTTGAGTGGCCGGGGCTTGAACATACAGGAGGATGAAGGGCATGCATAGCATATAGTGAATAGGAACAGTGTGGTATACAGGGATCGACGTGTTGTCAGTGGACTGAACAAAGACATGTAACGCGATCGGGGTAAACTACGGAAAGGTGTGTGGGTCTGGTTGTGGACAAGGGACTATGTTTGTGGTGCATTTCACATGACAGCTAGAGAATATCTGTGGGCAAACGCGGCCTTTCTCCGTCTGTTCCTGACGCTAACGCAGAAAATGGTGATCAACTATGAAAAAAATGTGGGGAAATGATATGAGCTTATCAGGGTGTTCAGTTGCCCTTCCGTTTCGACTGAAAGGAAAAAAAAAAAACTTCCACGAGAGTTTGTGGTTGATTATTGTGCAACAGTAAGTACGAATATTCGTGAAGGAGGTATTCTTGGAGATTCATAACACAGTGAAAAAAATAATCATCTTACTTTCATTCGATATCATTATTGAAAGTTCTCATCATCCATAATGAACATTAGTGTGTCTTCTGAAACAGATCCATTATAACCATTTCAATTAATCTCATACATAGGGACAGCAATATTCTCATTCTTCACATCTATCCGAAAGTCTCCATTACCAATGAATAGAAAAGTAGGAAAGAATCTCTTATGACACTAATTTTTCTTCCAGTAAAAGGACATATACATAGAGAAGATTTTTGCAGGAAGACGAGTTTGATACAGAAGTTAACAAGTAAAACCTGTTAAGTGTATGTAACTACTAGGCTGGGAACGACTTTGACGTGACGCAAAGTGTTCAACATACGTGCACAAGTGAAGAAGATCATCCCAGAAACAAGAAAGAGAGTTGGATTACGAAGTTGCTTCGGATTTTGATATACTCGTAATATGAACATATAAACTCGTAAATATCTGTGGCAAACGTCTAAAGGCATCAAGATGACCAGTATGGTAAGCTAGAGAAGAAGTTGGCTACACCACAACACGTCTTAAAATTAACAAGTGTTCCACAGACGGCGGGACATCTTGAACAACAGGATAATATATTACAGAAGATGATAAAGTATGGAGAACATCATGGCTGCTTGTGGCACAAACCAAACCAGAGGCACCCGCACTAACCAATGAGCTTTCCAACTTTTCCCTGATATCAGAAGCAAGACCCAATATCCAAAAACTAAAGAACGTCTGGGGAGTTGGAGGTAACTGAGGAACAAAAGCTGCCGAGCTGGCTGGCGATATTAGATACCGGCCATTGTGCTCCAGCCAGGGAGGGAACTTGTCTACAGGATTATGTTGCCACTATTCACTCAACCCAAGTAACTAGACTGCCTGTGGCTATAGGAGGATACATGTGTTCTGTACGATGGTGCTGTGTGGTCCCTAGTGGGTGTTGTGTGGTCCCTTGCTGGTGCTGTGTGGTCCCCTGCTGGTGCTGTTCTTCCCTTGCTGGTGTTGTGTGGTCCCTTGCTGGTGCTGTGTGGTCCTCTGCTGGTGCTGTTGGTCCGTTGCTGGTGTTGTGTGGTCCCTTGCTGGTGTTGTGTGGTCCCTTGCTGGTGCTGTGTGGTCCCTTGTTGGTGCTGTGTGGTCCCTTGCTGGTGTTGTGTGGTCCCTAGTGGGTGTTGTGTGGTCCCTTGTTGGTGCTGTGTGGTCCCTTGCTGGTGCTGTGTGGTCCCTTGCTGGTGCCGTTGGTCCCTTGCTGGTGTTGTGTAGTCCCTTGCTGGTGCTGTGTGGTACCTAGTGGGTGCTGTGTGGTGCCTAGTGGGTGTTGTGTGGTCCCTTGCTGGTGCTTTGGGGTCCTTTGTTGGTGCTGTGTGGTACCTTGCTGGTGTTGTGTGGTCCCTAGTGTGTGTTGTGTGGTCCTTTGCTGGTGTTGTGTGGTTCCTTGCTGGTGTTGTGTGGTCCTTTGCTGGTGTTGTGTGGTTCCTTGCTGGTGTTGTGTGGTCCCTTGCTGGTGTTGTGTGGTCCTTTGCTGGTGTTGTGTGGTTCCTTGCTGGTGCTGTCTGGTCCTTTGTTGGTGCTGTGTGGTACCTTGCTGGTGTTATGTGGTCTCTTGCTGGTGTTGTGTGGTCCCTTGCTGGTGCTGCGTGGTCCCTAGTGGGTGTTGTGTGGTCCCTAGTGGGTGCAGTGTGGTCCCTTGCTGGTGCTGTGTGGTCCCTTTCTGGTGCTGTGTGGTCCTTTGTTGGTGCTGTGTGGTACCTTGCTGGTGTTGTGTGGTCCCTAGTGTGTGTTGTGTGGTCCTTTGCTGGTGCTGTCTGGTCCCTAGTGGGTGTTGTGTGGTCCCTAGTGGATGCAGTGTGGTCCTTTGCTGGTGCTGTATGGTCCCTAGTGGGTGCTGTGTGGTCCCTTGCTGGAGCTGTATGATCCCTTGCTGGTGTTGTGTGGTCCCTAATGGGTGTTATATGGTCCCTTGCTGGTGTTGTGTGGTCCCTTGTTAGTGCTGTGTGGTCCCTTGTTGGTGCTGCGTGGTCCCTTGTTGGTGCTGTGTGGTCCCTTGTTGGTGCTGTATGGTCCCGTGCTGGTGCTATGTGGTCTCTTGTTGGTGCTGTGTGGTCCTTGTTGGTGCTGTGTGGTTCCTTGTTGGTGCTGTGTGGTCCCTTGCTGGTGGTGTGTGGTCCCTTGCTGGTGCTGCGTGGTCCCTCACTATAACCCGTTCTCGTGCATCAAAGCTGCTAACATATTCACTCAGCTGCTCCCAAAACACTTGCCTCTTATGATCTTTCTTCTCATGCCCAGGTGCATATGCACCAATAATCACCCATCTCTCTCCATCCGCTTTCAGTTTTACCCATATCAATCTAGAGTTTACTTTCTTACACTCTGTCACATACTCCCACAGCCCCTGTTTCACGAGAAGTGCTACTCATTCACTTGCTCTTGTCCTCTCACAAACCCCTGATTTAACTCCCAAAACATTCCTAAACCACTCTTCCCCTTTAACCTCGAGCTTCGTTTCACTCAGAGCCAAAATATCCAGGTTTTTTCTGCAAATATACTACCTATCTCTCCTTTTTTCTCATCTTGGTTACATCCGCACACATGTAGACACCATCAATCTGAGCCTTCTAAAAGGATAAACACTCCCCGCGTGATTCCTTCTTTTGTTTTCGATTTCAAAAGTTAGAATATGAGGAGGGGAGGGTTTCTGGCCTTCCGCTCCCGTCGCCTTCTAAGACACGCGGGGAGTGCATGGGAATTATTCTTTCTCTCCTATCCCCAGGGATAAGGTGTGCAATGTGGCAGTTGAGGGAATAACTGGTTTACATGGGGTGTTCAGTGTTGTAAATGGAAATGGTGAAGAGCTTGTAGATTTGCGTGCTGAAAAAGGATTGGTGTTTGGGAGTACCTGGTTTAACGAGAGATATGTACATAAGTATACGTATGTAAGTAGGAGAGATGGCCAGAGACCGTTACTGGATTACGTGTTTATTGATAGGCGCGCGAAAGAGAGACTTTTGGATGTTAATGTGCTGAGAGGTGCAACTGGGGGAATGTCTGATCATTATCTTGTAGAGGCGAAGGTGAAAATTTGTAGAGGTTTTCAGAAAAGAAGAGAGAATGTTGGGGTGAAGAGAGTGGTGAGAGTATGTGAGCTTGGAAAGGAGATTTGTGTGAGTAAGTACCAGGAGAGACTGAGAGCAAAGTGGAAAAAGGTGAGAGCAAAAGACGTAAGGGGAGTGGGGGAGGAATGGGATGTATTTAGTGAAGCAGTGATGGCTTGCCCAAAAGATGCTTGTGGCATGAGAAGCGTGGGAGGTGGGCAGATTAGAAAGGGTAGTGAGTGGTGGGATGAAGAAGTAGGATTGTTTGTGAAAGAGAAGAGAGAGGCATTTGGACGATTTTTGCAAGGCAGTAGTGCAAATGACTGAGAGATGTATAAAAGAAAGAGGCAGGAGGTCAAGAGAAAGGTGCAAGAGGTGAAAAAGAGGGCAAAAGAGAGTTAGGGTGAGAGAGTATCGTTAAATTTTATGGAGGATAAAAAGCTGTTTTGGAAGGAGGTAAATAATGTTTGTAAGACAAGAGAACAAATGGGAACATTGGTGAAGGGGGCAAATGGAGAAGTAATAACAAGTAGTAATGAAGTGAGGGGGGAGATGGAGTGAGTATTTTGAAGGTTTATTGAATGTGTGTGATGATAGAGTGGCAGATATTGGGTGTTTTGGTCGAGGTGCTGTGCGAAGAGAGGGTCAGGGAAAATGATTTGGTAAACAGAGAAGAGATAGTGAAAGCTTTGCGGAGGATGAAAGCCGGCAAGGCGGCGGGTTTGGATGGCATTGCAGTGAAATATTGAAAAAGGGGTAACTGTGTTGTTGACTGGTTGGTGAGGATATTCAATGTATGTATGGCTCATGTTGAGATGCCTGAGGATTGGCGGCATGCATGCATAGTGCCATTGTACAAAGGCAAAGGGGATAAAGGTAAATGTTCAAATTACAGAGGTATAAGTTTATTGACTATTCCTGGGATGATATATTGGAGGGTATTGACTGAGAGGGTGAAGGCATGTACAAAGCATCAGACTGGGGAAGAGCAGTGTGGTTTCAGAAGTGGTATAAGATGTGTGGATCATGTGTTTGCTTTGAAGAATATATGTGATAGATACTTAGAAAAACAAATGGATTTGTATGTAGCATTTATGGATCTTGAGAAGGCATATAATAGAGTTGACAGAGTATATGGTAGGGAAGGCAAGTTGCTAGAAGCAGTGAAAAGATTTTATCGAGGATGTATAGCTTGTGTGCGAGTAGAAAGAGAGGAAAATGATTGGTTCCCAGTGAATGTAGGTTTGCGACAGGGGTGTGTGATGTCTCTATGGTTGTTTAATTTGTTTATGGATGGGGTTGTTCGAGAGGTGAATGCAAGAGTTTTGGAGAGAGGGACAAGTATGCAGTCTGTTATAGATGAGAGAGCTTGGGAAGTGAGTCAGTTGTTGTTCGCTGATGATACAGCGCTGGTGGCTGATTCGTGTGAGAAACTGCATAAGCTGGTGACTGAGTTTGGTGAAGTATGTGAAAGAAGAAAGCTGAGAGTAAATGTGAATAAGAGCAAGGTACAATAGGGTTGAGGGACAAGTCAATTTTGAATGGAGAAAAACCGGAGGAAGTGAAGTGTTTTAGATATCTGGGAGTGGATTTGGCAGCGGATGGAACAATGGAAGCGGAAGAGAGTCACAGGGAAGGGGAAGGGACAAGGGTTCTGGGAGCGTTGAAGAATGTGTGAAAAGGCGAGAACATTATCTGGGAAAGCAAAAATGGGTATATTTTGAGGGAATAGTGTTTCCAGCTATGTTATAAGGTTGCGAGGCGTGGGCTATAGATAGGGTTGTTCGGAGGAGGGTGGATGTGATGGAAATGAGATGTTTGAGGACAATATGTGGTGTGAGGTGGTTTGATCGAGTAAATAATGAAAAGGTAAGAGAGATGTGTGGTAATAAAGAGTGTGGTTAAGAGAGCAGAAGAGGGTGTATTGAAATGATTTGGTCACATGGAGAGAATGAGAGAGGAAAAATTGACAAAGAGGATATATGTGTCAGGGGTGGAGTAAACCAGGAAAAGCGGGAGACCAAATTGGGGGTGAAGAGATGGAGTGAAAAAGATTTTGAACGATTGGGTCCTGAACATACAGGAGGGTGAAAGGCGTGCAAGGAATAGAGTGAATTGGAACGATGTGGTGTACCGGGGTCGACATGCTGTAAGTGGATTGAACAAGGGTATGTGAAGCGTCTCGTGTAAACCATGGAAAGTTTTGTGGGCCTGGATGAGGCAAAGGAGCTGTGGTTTCGGTGCATTATACATGACAGGTAGAGACTAAATGTGAACGAATGTGGCCTTTGTTGTTTCCTGGCGCAACCTGGCACGCACGCGAGGGAGGGGGGGGGGTGTCATTTCATGTGTGACGGTGTGGCGGCATGTATGAATATGTACATGTGTACATATGTATATGTCTGTGTATGTATACATATGTATATGTATGTATATGTGCGTGTGTGGGCGTTTATGTATATATATGTGCGTGTGTGGGCGTTTATGTATATATATGTGTATGTGGATTGGTTGGGCCATTCTTTCGTCTGTTTCGTCTGTTTCCTTGCGCTACCTCGCTAACGCGTGAGACAGCGTCAAAGTATAAGTAATATAAATAGGAAAAAAAAAATATATATATATATATTTGTATACATACATATATATATATATATATATATATATATATATATATATATATATATATATATATATATATATATATATATATATACGAATAAAGTGTATATGAACGCACACCTTCATAGAACATACAAACCTCCAACAGCCAGGATCGAACCTGGGACCTGGGAATATATATATTCCTATGAGTCCACGGGGAAAATGAAAGAAGATAAGTTCCTAAGTGCATTTTCGTGTAATAATCACAGTCATTTGATATACAACGAAAAGACGTAGCTATAACGCCATTTGGTAAACATGTGATTGTCTAAGACAGACAACGAGCGTATCATTAACTTATTATGTGGACAAGTAGGTGAATTGTTTACAAATTTTATAAACAATAAATTTATCCAAGTTGTATAGACCTTCACTAATATCAAGAGTGTAATTATTTGTGCATTTGATAATAGAAGATTCAATGATATTTTTGTGGTGCTGGAGTTAGAGTTAATAAGTGAGATGGCGTTACTCCAGTCAATACAATGATCATAGTTTTTAATGTGATTAAACAAGGCATTTGATTCTTGTCCTTTTCTTATACTATATTCATGTTACTTAAGTCTAACAGAAAGATCCTTACCAGTCTGCCAAACATAAAACTTATCACAATTTCTACATGGCACTTTATAGCTACGTCTCTTCGTTGTATCTCAACTGACTTTAATATTTCTCTCTTGTGTCTCCCTTGATGGTGTGATTATTACACGAAAGTGCAATTGGGAACTTATCTTGTTTCATTTTCCCCGTGGAGTCATAAGAATATACTTGATCACACGCAAAATTGTGAGCCTTTCCAATATATATATATATATATATATATATATATATATATATATATATATATATATATATATACATATATACCATATAAACCTCTAACTGCCAGGATTGAACCCGGGACCCCTATGCCACAGGCGGGAATGCTACCACTAGACTATGGGCCCATCGCCTAGCGGTAGCATTCTCGCCTGTGGCGAGAATATATATATTTTTTTTTTTTTTTTTTTTTTTTTTCCAAAAGAAGGAACAGAGAAGAGGTCCAGGTGAGGATATTACCTCAAAGGCCCAGTCCTCTGTTCTTAACGCTACCTCGCTATCGCGGGAAATAGCGAATAGTATGAAAAAAAAAAAAAAAAAAAAAATATATATATATATATATATATATATATATATATATATATATATATATATATATATATATATATATATATATATATATATATATACATATATATATATATACATATATATATATATATATATATATATATATATATATATATATATATATATATATATATATATATATATATATATATATATATATATATATGGAACCATGGAAGCGGAAGTGGATCATAGGGTGGGGGAGGGGGCGAAAATTTTGGGAGCCTTGAAAAATGTGTGGAAGTCGAGAACATTATCCCGGAAAGCAAAAATGGGTATGTTTGAAGGAATAGTAGTTCCAACAATGTTGTATGGTTGCGAGGCGTGGGCTATGGATAGAGTTGTGCGCAGGAGGATGGATGTGCTGGAAATGAGATGTTTGAGGACAATGTGTGGTGTGAGGTGGTTTGATCGAGTAAGTAACGTAAGGGTAAGAGAGATGTGTGGAAATAAAAAGAGCGTGGTTGAGAGAGCAGAAGAGGGTGTTTTAAAATGGTTTGGGCACATGGAGAGAATGAGTGAGGAAAGATTGACCAAGAGGATATATGTGTCGGAGGTGGAGGGAACGAGGAGAAGAGGGAGACCAAATTGGAGGTGGAAAGATGGAGTGAAAAAGATTTTGTGTGATCGGGGCCTGAACATGCAGGAGGGTGAAAGGAGGGCAAGGAATAGAGTGAATTGGAGCGATGTGGTATACAGGGGTTGACGTGCTGTCAGTGGATTGAATCAAGGCATGTGAAGCGTCCGGGGTAAACCATGGAAAGCTGTGTAGGTATGTATATTTGTGTGTGTGGACGTGTGTATGTACATGTGTATGGGGGGGGTTGGGCCATTTCTTTCGTCTGTTTCCTTGCGCTACCTCGCAAACGCGGGAGACAGCGACAAAGTATAAAAAAAAAAAAAAAAAAAAAATATATATATATATATATATATATATATATATATATATATATATATATATATATATATGTATATCTTGTCATTTTATCATACTTTGTCAGTGTCTCACGCGTTTGCGAGGTAGCGCAAGGAAACACACGAAAGAATGGCCCAACCCACCCATATACACATGGATACACATACACTGCCATCCACACACACATGGATATACATACACTGCCATCCACATACACATGGATATACATACACTGCCATCCACATACACATGGATATACATACACTGCCATCCACACACGCACAGTTACATACCTATACATCTCAACGTATACATATATATATACACACACACACATACAGGTACATATATGCACATGCACATACTGTCTGCCTTTATTCATTCCCGTCGCCACCCCACCACACATGAAATACAACCCCCTCCACCCGCATTTGCGCGAGGTAGCGCTAGGAAAGACAACAAAGACCACATTCGTTTACACTCAGTCTCTAGCTGTCGTGTATAATGCACCGAAACCACAGCTCCCTTTCCACATCCAGGCCCCACACAACTTTCCATGGTCTACCTCAGACGCTTCACATGCCCTGGTTCAATCTATTAACAGCACGTCGACCCCGTTCCAGTTCACTCTATTCCTTGCACGCCTTTCACCCTCCTGCATGTTCAGGCCCCGATCACTCAAAATCTTTTTCACTCCATCATTCCACCTTCAATTTGGTCTACCACTTCTCCTCGTTCCCTCCACCTCTGACTCATACATCCTCTTGGTCAATCTTTCCTCACTCATTCTCTCCATGTGACCAAACCATTTCAAAACGCCCTCTTCTGCTCTCTCAACCTCACTCTTTTTATTACCACATATCTCTCTTACCCTTTCATTACTTACTCGATCAAGCCAACTCACACCACATATTGTCCTCAAACATCTCATATCCATCACATTCACCCTCCTCTACACAACTCTATCTATAGCAACGCCTCGCAACCATATAACATTGTTGGAACCACTACTCCTTCAAACATACCCATTTTTGCTTTCCAAGATAACGTTCTCTACTTCCAGACATTTTCCAAGGCTCCCAGAACTTTCGTCCCCTCCCCCACCCTATGATTCACTTCCGTTTCCATGGTTCCATCCGCTGCCAAATCCACACCCAGATATCTAAAACACTTCACTTCCTCCAGTTTTTCTCCATTCAAACTTACCTCCCAATTGACATGTCCCTCAACCTCACTGTACCTAATAACCTTCCTCTTATTCACATTTACTCTCAGCTTTCTTTCTTCACACACTTTACCAAACTCAGTCACCAGCTTCTGCAGTTTCTCACACGAATCAGCCACCAGCGCTGTATCATCAGCAAACAACAACTGACTCACTTCCCAAGCTCTCTCATCCACAACAGACTGCATACTTGCTCCTCTTTCCAAAACTCTTGCATTCACCTCCCCTACAACCCCATACATAAACAAATTAAACAACCATAGAGACATCACGCTCCCCTGCTGCAAACCGATATTCAGTTAGAACCAATCGCTTTCCGCTCTTCCTACACGTACACACGCCTTACATCGTCGATAAAAACTTCTCACTGCTTCTAACAACTTACCTCCCACACCATATATTCCTAATACCTTCCACAGAGCATCTCTATCAACTCTATCGTATGCCTTCTCCAGATCCATAAATGCTACATACAAATCCATTTGTTTTTCTAAGCATTTCTCACATACATTCTTCAAAGCAAACACCTGATCCACACATCCTCTACCACCTCTGAAACCACACTGCTCTTCCCCAATCTGATGCTCTGTACATGCCTTCAGCCTCTCAATCAATACCCTCCCATATAATTTCCCAGGAATACTCAGCAAACTTATACCTCTGTAATCTAAGCACTCACTTTTATCCCCTTTGTCTTTGTTCAATGGCACTATGCAAGCATTCCGCTATTCCTCAGGCTCCTCATCATGAGTCATACATACATTAAATAACCTTACTAACCAGTCAACAATACAGTCACCCCCTTTTTCAATAAATTCCATTGCAATACCATCCAAACCCGCTACCTTGCCGGCTTTCATCTTCCGCAAAGATTTTACTACCTCTTCTCTGTTTACCAAATTATTCTCCCTAACCCTCTCACTTTGCATACCACCTCGACCAAAACACCCTATATCTGCCACTCTATCATCAAACACATTCAACAAACCTTCAATATACTCACTTCATCTCCTCACATCACCACTACTTCTCATCACCTCCCCATTTGCCCCCTTCAGTGATGTTCCCATTTGTTCCCTTGTCTTACGCACTTTATATACTTCCCTCCAAAACATCTTTTTATTCTCCCCAAAATTTAATGGTACTCTCAACTCAACTCTTATTTGCCCTCTTTTTCACCTCCTGCACCTTTCTCTTGATCTCCTGCCTCTTATTTTTATACATCTCCAAGGTATTTGTACTCTTTCCCTGCAAAAATCGTCCAAATTCCTCGCTCTTCTCTCACTAATAATCTTACTTCTTCATCCCACCACGGGCTACCCTTTCTAATCTGCCCACCTCCCACGCTTCTCATGCCACAAGCATCTTTTGGGCAAGCCATCACTGCTTCTCATTCCTCCCCAACTCCACTTACGTCCTTTGCTCTCACCTTTTTCTATTCTGTACTTAATCTCTCCTGGTATTTCCTCACACAAATCTCCTTCCCAAGCTCACTTACTCTCACCACCCTCTTCATCCTAACATTCTCTCTTCTTTTCTGAAAACCCTTACAGACCTTCACTTTAGCCTCCACAAGATAATGATCAGACATCCCTCCAGTTGCACCTCTCAGCACATTAACATCCATAAGTCTCTCTTTCACGCACCTATGAATTAACACGGAATCCAATAACGCTCTTTGGCCATGTCTCCTACTTACATACGTATACTTATGTACATCTCTCTTTTTAAGCCAGGTATTCCCAATCACCAGTCCTTTTTCAGCACATAAATCTACAAGCACTTCACTATTTGTATTTACAACACTAAACACCCCATGTACCCCAAGTATTCCCTCAACTGCCACATTACTCACCATTGCATTTAAATCACACATTAGTATAACCGGGTCTCGTGCATGAAAACTACTAACACACTCACTCATCTGCTCCCAAAACACTTGCCTCTCATGATCTTTCTTCTTATGCCTAGATGCATATGCACCAATAATCGCTCATCTCTCTCCATCCACTTTCAGTCTTACCCATATCAATATAGAGTTTGCTTTCTTATACTCTATCATATACTCCCACCACTCCTGTTTCAGGATTTGTGCTGCTCTCCTTGCTCTCGTCGTGTCACTAGCCCCTGACTTTGCTCCCAAGACATTCCCAAACCACTCTTCCCCTTTACCCGTGAGCTTCTTTTCACTCAGAGCCAAAACATCCAGGTTCCTTTCCCCAAACATACTACCCATCTCTCCTTTTTTCTCATCTTGGTTACGTCCACATTCAGACAGCCTAATCTGAACCTTCGAGGAGGATGAGCTCTCCCTGCGTGACTCCTTCTTCTGTTTCCCCTTTTAGAAAGTTAAGATACAAGGAGGGGAGGGTTTCTAGCCCCCCCTCTCCTGTCCCCTTTAGTCCATTACACGACACGTGAGGAATGCGTGTGAAGTATTGTTCCTCCCCTATCCCCAGGGATATATATATATATATATATATATATATATATATATATATATATATATATATATATATATATATATATATATATATATATATATATATATATATATATATATATATATATATATATATATATAAATATATATACATATATATATATATATATATATATATATATATATATATATATATATATATATATATATATATATATATATATATATATATATATATATATGGAAGCGGAAGTGGATCATAGGGTGGGGGAGGGGGCGAAAATCTTGGGGGCCTTGAATAATGTGTGGAAGTCGAGAACATTATCTCGGAAAGCAAAAATGGGTATGTTTGAAGGAATAGTGGTTCCAACAATGTTGTATGGTTGCGAGGCGTGGGCTATGGATAGAGTTGTGCGCAGGAGGATGGATGTGCTGGAAATGAGATGTTTGAGGACAATGTGTGGTGTGAGGTGGTTTGATCGAGTGAGTAACGTAAGGGTAAGAGAGATGTGTGGAAATAAAAAGAGCGTGGTTGAGAGAGCAGAAGAGGGTGTTTTGAAGTGGTTTGGGCACATGGAGAGGATGAGTGAGGAAAGATTGACCAAGAGGATATATGTGTCGGAGGTGGAGGGAACAAGGAGAAGAGGGAGACCAAATTGGAGGTGGAAAGATGGAGTGAAAAAGATTTTGTGTGATCGGGGCCTGAACATGCAGGAGGGTGAAAGGAGGGCAAGGAATAGAGTGAATTGGAGCGATGTGGTATACCGGGGTTGACGTGCTGTCAGTGGATTGAAGCAGGGCATGTGAAGCGTCTGGGGTAAACCATGGAAAGCTGTGTAGGTATGTATATTTGCGTGTGTGGACGTATGTATATACATGTGTATGGGGGGGGGGGGTGGGGCCATTTCTTTCGTCTGTTTCCTTGCGCTACCTCGCAAACGCGGGAGACAGCGACAAAGTATAATAAAAAAAATAATAATATAATAATAATAATATATATATATATATATATATATATATATATATATATATATATATATATATATATATATATTCTTTTTTTTTTTCAAACTATTCGCCATTTCCCGCATTAGCGAGGTAGCGTTAAGAACAGAGGACTGGGCCTTTTTCGGAATATCCTCACCTGGCCCCCTCTGTTCCTTCTTTTGGAAAATTAAAAAAAAAAATCAAAAAACGAGAGGGGAGGATTTCCAGCCCCCCGCTCCCTCCCCTTTTAGTCGCCTTCTACGACATGCAGGGAATACGTGGGAAGTATTCTTAATCCCCTATCCCCAGGGATAATATATATATATATATATATATATATATATATATATATATATATATATATATATATATATATATATATATATATATATATATATATATCCATGGGGATAGGGGAGAAAGAATACTTCCCACGTATTCCCTGCACGTCGTAAATGGCGACTAATAGGGGAGGTAGCAGAGGGGCTGGAAATCATCCCCTCTCGTTTTTTTAATTTTCCAAAATAAGGAACAGAGAAGGGGGCCTGGTGAAGATATCCCCTCAATGGCTCAGTCCTCTGTTCTTAACGCTAGCTAGCCAACGCGGGAAATGGCGAATACTATGAAAGAAATGTCTTGGGAGTAAAGTCAGGGGTTCGTGAGAGGAAAAGAGGAAAGAAAGTAGTAGCACTACTCCTGAAACAGGAGTGGTGGGAGTATGTGATAGAGTGTAAGAAAGTAAACTCTAGATTGATATGGGTGAAACTGAAAGTGGATGGAGAGAGATGGGTGATTATTGGTGCATATGCACCTGGGCATGAGAAGGAAGATCACAAGAGGTAAGTGTTTTGGGAGCAGCTGAGTGAGTGTGTTTGTAGTTTTGATGTTTGAGACCGGGTTATAGTGATGGGTGATTTGAATGCAAAGGTGAGTGATATGGCAGTTGAGGGAATAATTGGTGTACATGGGATGTTCAGTGTTTTAAATGGAAATGGTGAAGAGCTTGTAGATTTATGTGCTGATAAAGGACTGGTGATTGGGTGGTTTAAAACGAGAGATATACATAATTATACGTATGTAAGTAGGAGAGAAGAGGGGACGGGAGCGGGGGGCCAGAAATCCTCCCCTCCTTGTATTTTTTTTTTTTTTTTAACTTTCTAAAATGGGAAACAGAAGAAGGAGTCACGCGGGGAGTGCTCATCCTCCTCGAAGGCTCAGATTGGGGTGCCTAAATGTGTGTGGATGTAACCAAGATGTGAAAAAAGGAGAGATAGGTAGTATGTTTGAGGAAAGGAACCTGGATGTTTTGGCTCTTAGTGAAACGAAGCTCAAGGGTAAAGGGGAAGAGTGGTTTGGGAATGTCTGGGGAGTAAAGTCAGGGGTTAGTGAGAGGACAAGAGCAAGGGAAGGAGTAGCAATACTCCTGAAACAGGAGTTGTGGGAGTATGTGATAGAATGTAAGAAAGTAAATTCTCGATTAATATGGGTAAAACTGAAAGTTGATGGAGAGAGGTGGGTGATTATTGGTGCATATGCACCTGGGCATGAGAAGAAAGATCATGAGAGGCAAGTGTTTTGGGAGCAGCTGAATGAGTGTGTTAGTGGTTTTGATGCACGAGACCGGGTTATAGTGATGGGTGATTTGAATGCAAAGGTGAGTAATGTGGCAGTTGAGGGAATAATTGGTATACATGGGGTGTTCAGTGTTGTAAATGGAAATGGTGAAGAGCTTGTAGATTTATGTGCTGAAAAAGGACTGATGATTGGGAATACCTGGTTTAAAAAGCGAGATATACATAAGTATACTTATGTAAGTAGGAGAGATGGCCAGAGAGCGTTATTGGATTACGTGTTAATTGACAGGCGTGCGAAAGAGAGACTTTTGGATGTTAATGTGCTGAGAGGTGCAACTGGAGGGATGTCTGATCATTATCTTGTGGAGGCTAAGGTGAAGATTTGTATGGGTTTTCAGAAAAGAAGAGTGAATGTTGGGGTGAAGAGGGTGGTGAGAGTAAGTGAGCTTGGGAAGGAGACCTGTGTGAGGAAGTACCAGGAGAGACTGAGTACAGAATGGAAAAAGGTGAGAACAATGGAAGTAAGGGGAGTGGGGGAGGAATGGGATGTATTTAGGGAATCAGTGATGGATTGCGCAAAAGATGCTTGTGGCATGAGAAGAGTGGGAGGTGGGTTGATTAGAAAGGGTAGTGAGTGGTGGGATGAAGAAGTAAGAGTATTAGTGAAAGAGAAGAGAGAGGCATTTGGACGATTTTTGCAGGGAAAAAATGCAATTGAGTGGGAGATGTATAAAAGAAAGAGACAGGAGGTCAAGAGAAAGGTGCAAGAGGTGAAAAAAAGGGCAAATGAGAGTTGGGGTGAGAGAGTATCAGTAAATTTTAGGGAGAATAAAAAGATGTTCTGGAAGGAGGTAAATAAAGTGCGTAAGACAAGGGAGCAAATGGGAACTTCAGTGAAGGGCGCAAATGGGGAGGTGATAACAAGTAGTGGTGATGTGAGAAGGAGATGGAGTGAGTATTTTGAAGGTTTGTTGAATGTGTTTGATGATAGAGTGGCAGATATAGGGTGTTTTGGTCGAGGTGGTGTGCAAAGTGAGAGGGTTAGGGAAAATGATTTGGTAAACAGAGAAGAGGTAGTAAAAGCTTTGCGGAAGATGAAAGCCGGCAAGGCAGCAGGTTTGGATGGTATTGCAGTGGAATTTATTAAAAAAGGGGGTGACTGTATTGTTGACTGGTTGGTAAGGTTATTTAATGTATGTATGACTCATGGTGAGGTGCCTGAGGATTGGCGGAATGCGTGCATAGTGCCATTGTACAAAGGCAAAGGGGATAAGAGTGAGTGCTCAAATTACAGAGGTATAAGTTTGTTGAGTATTCCTGGTAAATTATATGGGAGGGTATTGATTGAGAGGGTGAAGGCATGTACAGAGCATCAGATTGGGGAAGAGCAGTGTGGTTTCAGAAGTGGTAGAGGATGTGTGGATCAGGTGTTTGCTTTGAAGAATGTATGTGAGAAATACTTAGAAAAGCAAATGGATTTGTATGTAGCATTTATGGATCTGGAGAAGGCATATGATAGAGTTGATAGAGATGCTCTGTGGAAGGTATTAAGAATATATGGTGTGGGAGGCAAGTTGTTAGAAGCAGTGAAAAGTTTTTATCGAGGATGTAAGGCATGTGTACGTGTAGGAAGAGAGGAAAGTGATTGGTTCTCAGTGAATGTAGGTTTGCGGCAGGGGTGTGTGATGTCTCCATGGTTGTTTAATTTGTTTATGGATGGGGTTGTTAGGGAGGTAAATGCAAGAGTTTTGGAAAGAGGGGCAAGTATGAAGTCTGTTGGGGATGAGAGAGCTTGGGAAGTGAGTCAGTTGTTGTTCGCTGATGATACAGCGCTGGTGGCTGATTCATGTGAGAAACTGCAGAAGCTGGTGACTGAGTTTGGTAAAGTGTGTGGAAGAAGAAAGTTAAGAGTAAATGTGAATAAGAGCAAGGTTATTAGGTACAGTAGGGTTGAGGGTCAAGTCAATTGGGAGGTGAGTTTGAATGGAGAAAAACTGGAGGAAGTGAAGTGTTTTAGATATCTGGGAGTGGATCTGGCAGCGGATGGAACCATGGAAGCGGAAGTGGATCATAGGGTGGGGGAGGGGGCGAAAATTCTGGGGGCCTTGAAGAATGTGTGGAAGTCGAGAACATTATCTCGGAAAGCAAAAATGGGTATGTTTGAAGGAATAGTGGTTCCAACAATGTTGTATGGTTGCGAGGCGTGGGCTATGGATAGAGTTGTGCGCAGGAGGATGGATGTGCTGGAAATGAGATGTTTGAGGACAATGTGTGGTGTGAGGTGGTTTGATCGAGTGAGTAACGTAAGGGTAAGAGAGATGTGTGGAAATAAAAAGAGCGTGGTTGAGAGAGCAGAAGAGGGTGTTTTGAAATGGTTTGGGCACATGGAGAGAATGAGTGAGGAAAGATTGACCAAGAGGATATATGTGTCGGAGGTGGAGGGAACGAGGAGAAGAGGGAGACCAAATTGGAGGTGGAAAGATGGAGTGAAAAAGATTTTGTGTGATCGGGGCCTGAACATGCAGGAGGGTGAAAGGAGGGCAAGGAATAGAGTGAATTGGAGCGATGTGGTATACCGGGGTTGACGTGCTGTCAGTGGATTGAATCAAGGCATGTGAAGCGTCTGGGGTAAACCATGGAAAGCTGTGTAGGTATGTATATTTGCGTGTGTGGACGTATGTATATACATGTGTATGGGGGTGGGTTGGGCCATTTCTTTCGTCTGTTTCCTTGCGCTACCTCGCAAACGCGGGAGACAGCGACAAAGCAAAAAAAAAAAAAAAGTAGGAGAGATAGCCAGAGAGCGTTATTGGATTACTTGTTAATTGATAGGCGCGCAAAAGAGAGACTTTTGGATGTTAATGTGCTGAAAGGTGCGACTGGAGGGATGTCTGATCTTGTGGAGCATAAGGTGAAGATTTGTAGAGGTTTCAAGAAAAGAAGAGAGAATGTTGGGGTGAAGAGAGTGGTGAGAGTAAGTGAGCTTGGGAAGGAGACTTGTGTGAGGATTTACCAGGAGAGACTGAGTACAGAATGGAAAAAGGTGATAACAAAGGAGGTAAGTGGGAGTGGGGGAGGAATGGGATGTATTTAGGGAAGCAGTGATGGATTGTGCAAAAGATACTTGTGGTATGAGAAGCGTGGGAGGTGGGCAGATTAGAAAGGGTAATGAGTGGTGGGATGAAGAAGTAAGATTATTAGTGAAAGAGAAGAGAGAGGCATTTGGACGATTTTTGCGGGGAAATAATGCAAATGAGTTGGAGATGTATAAAAGAAAGAGGCAAGAGGTGAAGAGAAAGGTGCAGGAGGTGAAAAAGAGGGCAAATGAGAGATGGGGTGAGAGAATATCATTAAATTTTAGGAAGAATAAAAAGATGTTTTGGAAGGAGGTAAATAAAGTGCGTAAGACAAGGAAACAAATGGGAACATTAGTGAAAAGGGCTAATGGGGAGTTGATAACAAGTAGTGGTGATATGAGAAGGATATTGAGAATTTTGAAGGTTTGTTGAATGTGTTTGGTGATAGAGTGGCAGACATAGGGTGTTTTGGTCGTGATGGTATGGAGAGTGAGAGGGTGAGGGAGAATGATTTGGAAAACAGAGAAGAGGTAAAAGCCTTGCGGAAAATGAAAGCCGGCAAGGGAGCGGATTTGGATGCTATTGCAGTGGAATTTATTAAAAAAGGGGGTGCCTGTATTGTTTGCTGGTTGGTAAGGTTATTTAATGTATGTATGACTCATGTTGAGGTGCCTGAGGATTGGCGGAATGCTTGCATAGTGCCCTTCTGCAAACGCAAAGGGGATAAAAATGAGTGCTCAAATTACCAAGGTATACGTTTGTTGAGTATTCCTGGGAAACTGAATAGGAGGGTATTGATTGAGAGGGTGAAGGCATGTACAGAGCATCAGATTGGGAAGAGCAGTGTAGTTTCAGAAGTGGTAGAGGATGTGTGGATCAGGTGTTTGCTTTGAAGAATATATGTGAGAAATACTTAGAAAAGCAAATGGATTTGTATGTACCATTTATGGATCTGGAGAAGGCATATGATAGAGTTGATAGAGATGCTCTGTGGAAGGTATTAAGAAAATATGGTGTGGGAGGCAAGTTGTTAAAAGCAGTGAACAGTTTTTATCGAGAATGTAAGGCATGTGTACATGTGGGAAGAGAGGAAAGTGATTGGTTCTCAGTAAATGTAGGTTTGCGGCAGGGGTGCATGATGTCTCCATGGTTGTTTAATTTGTTTATGGATGGGTTTGTTAGGGAGGTGAATGCATGAGTTTTGGAAAGAAGGGCAAGTATGCAGTCTGTTGTGGATGAGAGAGCTTGGGAAGTGAGTCAGTTGTTGTTCGCTGATGGTACAGCGCTGGTTGCTGATTTGGGTGAGAAACTGCAGAAGCTGGTGACTGAGTTTGGTAAAGTGTGTGAAAGAAGAAAGCTGAGAGTAAATATGAATAAGAGCAAGGTTATTAGGTACTATAGGGTTGAGGGACAGGTCAATAGAGAGGTACGTTTGAATGGAGAAAAACTGGAGGAAGTGAAGTGTTTTAGATATGTAGGAGTGGATTTGGCAGTGGATGGAACCATGGAAGCGGAAGTGAATCATATGGCGGGGAGGGGGTGAAAGTTCTGGGAGCGTTGAAAAATGTTTGGAAGTCTGGAACGTTATCTTGGAAAGCAAAAATGGGTATGGTTGAAGGAATAGTGGTTCCAACAATGTTATATGGTTGACAGACGTGGACTATAGATAGAGTTGTATGGAGGAGAGTGAATGTGCTGGAAATGAGAAGTTTGAAGACGATATGTGGTGTGAGGTGGTTTGATCAAGTAATTAAAGAAATGGTAAGCGATAAGTGTGGTAATAAAAAGAGTGTGGTTGAGAGAGTAGAAGAGGGTGTTTTGAAATGGTTTGATCACACTGAGAGAATGAGTGGGGAAAGATTGACAAAGAGGGTATATGTGTCAATTCCCTCCCGCCTCATGTGTGCGGGGTAGCGCTAGGAAAAGACAACGAAAGCCACATTCGTTCACACTCAGTCTCTAGCTGTCATGTAATAATGCACCGAAACCACAGCTCCCATTCCACATCCAGGCCAAACAGAACTTTCCATGGTTTACCCCAGACGCTTTACATGCCCTGGTTCAATCCATTGACAGCAATTCGACCCCGGTATACGACATCGTTCCAATTCACTCTATTCCTTGCACGCCTTTCACCCTCCTGCATGTTCAGACCCCGATCACTCAAAATCTTTTTCACTCCATCTTTCCACCTCCAATTTGGTCTCCCGCTTCTCCTCGTTCCCTCCACCTCTGACACATATATCCTCTTGGTCAACCTTTCCTCACTCATTCTTTCCATGTGACCAAACCATTTCAAAATACCCTCTTCTGCTCTCTCAACCACACTCTTTTTATTACCACACATCTCTCTTACCCTTACATTACTTACTCGATCAAACCACCTCACACCATATATTGTCCTCAAACATCTCATTTCCAGTACATCCAACCTCCTGCGCACAACTCTATCCATAGCCCACCTCTCGCAACCATACAACATTGTTGGAACCACTATTCCTTCAAACATAACCATTTTTGCTTTCCGAGATAATGGTCTCGACTTCCACACATTCTTCAATGCTCCCAGAATTTTCGCCCCTCCCCCACCCTATGATTAACTTCCTCTTTCATTGTTCCATCCGCTGCCAAATCCACTCCCAGATATCTAAATCACTTTACTTCCTCCAGTTTTTCTCCATTCAAACTTACCTCCCAGTTGACTTGACCCTCAACCCTACTGTACCTAATAACCTTGCTCTTATTCACATTTACTCTTAACTTTCTTCTTTCACACACTTTACCAAACTCAGTCACTAGCTTCTGCAGTTTCTCACATGAATCAGCCACCAGCGCTGTATCATCAGCGAACAACAACTGACTCACTTCCCAAGCTCTCTCATCCACAACAGACTGCATACTTGCCCCTCTTTCCAAAACTTTTGCATTCACCTCCCTAACAACCCCATCCATAAACAAATTAAACAACCATGGAGACATCACACATCCCTGCCACAAACCTATATTCACTGAGAATCAATCACTTTCCTCTCTTCCCACACGTACACATGCCTTACATTCTCGATAAAAACTTTACACTGCTTCCAACAACTTGCCTCCCACACCATATATTCTTAATACCTTCCACAGAGCATCTCTATCAACTCTATCATATGCCTTCTCAAGATCCATAAATGGTACATACAAATCCATTTGCTTTTCTAAGTATCTCTCACATACATTCTTCAAAGCAAACACCTGATACACACATCCTCTACCACTTCTGAAACCACCCTGCTCTTCCCCAATCTGACGCTCTGTACATGCCTTCACCTTCTCAATCAATACCCTTCCATATAATTTACCAGGAATACTCAACAAACTTATACCTCTGTAATTTGAGCACTCACTCTTATTTCCTTTGCCTTTGTACAATGGCACTATGCAAGCATTCCGCCAATCCTCAGGCACCTCACCATGAATCATACATACATTAAATAACCTTACCAACCAGTCAACAATACAGTCACCCCCTTTTTTAATAAATTCCACAGCAATACCATCCAAACCTGCTGCCTTGCCGGCTTTCATCTTCCGCAAAGCTTTTACTATCTCTTCTCTGTTTACGAAATCATTTCCCTAACCATCTCACTTTGCACACCACCTCGACCACAACACCCTATATCTGCCACTCTGTCATGAAACACATCCAACAAACTTTCAAAATACTCACTCCATCTCCTTCTCACATCACCACTACTTGTTATCACCTCCCCATTTGCTCCCTTCACTGAAGTTCCCATTTGCTCCCTTGTCTTACGCAATTTATTTACCTCCTTCCAAAACATCTTTTTATTCTCCCTAAAATTTAATGATACTCTCTCACCCCAACTCTCATTTGCCCTCTTTTTCACCTCTTGCACCTTTCTCTTGACCTCCTGCCTTTTTCTTTTATACATCTCCCATTCATTTGCATTTTTTCCCTGCAAAAATCGTCCAAATGCCTCTCTCTTGTCTTTCACTAATAATCTTACTTCTTCATCCCACCACTCACTACCCTTTCTAATCAACCCACCTCCCACGCTTCTCATGCCACAAGCATCTTTTGCGCGAGCCATCACTGCTTCCCTATTTACATCCCATTCCTCCCCCACTCCCCTTACCTCCTTTGTTCTCACCTTTTTCCATTCTGTACTCAGTCTCTCCTGGTACTTCCTCACACAAGCGTCCTTCCCAAGCTCACTTACTCTTACCACTCTCTTAACCCCAACAGTCTCTCTTCTTTTCTGAAAACCCCCACAAATCTTCACCTTCGCCTCTACAAGATAATGATCAGACATCTCTCCAGTTGCACCTCTCAGCACATTAACATCCAAAAGTCTCTCTTTCGTGCGCCTATCAATTAACACGTAATCCAATAACGCTCTCTGGTCATCTCTCCTACTTACATACGTATACTTATGTATATCTCGCTTTTTAAACCAGATATTCCCAATCACCAGTCCTTTTTCAGCACATAAATCTACAAGCTCTTCACCATTTCCATTCACAACACTGAACACCCCATGTATACCAATCATTCCCTCAACTGCCACATTACCCACCTTTGCATTCAAATCACCCATCACTATAACCCGGTCTTGTGCATCAAAACCACTAACACACTCATTCAGCTGCTGCCAAAACACTTGCCTCCCATGATCTTTCTTCTCATGCCCAGGTGCATATGCACCATAATCACCCATCTCTCTCCATTAACTTTCAGTTTTACCCATATCAATCTAGAGTTTACTTTCTTACACTCTATCACATACTCCCACAACTCCTGATTCAGGAGTAGTGCTACTCCTTCCCTTGCTCTTGTCCTCTCACTAACCCCTGACTACTCCCAAGACATTCCCAAACCACTCTTCCACTTTACCCTTGAGCTTCGTTTCACTCAGAGCCAGAACATCCAGGTTCCTTTCCTCAAACATACTACCTATCTCTCCTTTTTCCTCATGTTGGTTACATCCACACACATTTAGGCACCCCAGTCTGAGCCTTCGAGGAGGATGAGCAGTCCCCTCGTGGCTCCTTCTTGTTTCCTCTTTTAGAAAGTTAAAATACAAGGTGGGGAGGGTTTCTGGCCACCCACTCCCGTCCCCTCTAGTCGCCTTCTACGACACGTGAGGAATGCGTGGGAAGTATTCTTTCTCCCCTATCCCCAGGGATTCATCTTCATACAAATTTTGCATACAAAATGCATGGCAAGAGTCATAAATGAATCATATTCACATTATTCTTATGCTCTTGATTGTATGGGATCTGATACCAGATACTTCACCTTCATACCGCTTCATCTCTTTTCGTACTTCACGCACCTGTCCTTTTTCACTTCTTGAGCTTTGTTTGATACTTTTTCCTGTACTTGACTCTTGGATTTCTCTTCTCCTTCGAGTGTGATGGTAACAGACCCTTATATTTAGCTATTTGGTAGCTAATGGGACGTCTCCCATCAGGATCAAGATCATTTTCTTCTACTTCAGCAGGCTCATTGACTTTGTTTTCCTCATCACTACTGGCCTCTGCCACTTTGTTCTGCACTTCCCTCTTTATCACGTGATGTTCATCGTCAGATAAATCTGAGCCCTCCAATAAGTCTGACAGCTTTGTTTTCTTGGCTACTTTTGTTACATCTTTTTTGCTCAGCAGCTGTAACTGTATATATATATATATATATATATATATATATATATATATATATATATATATATATATATATATATATATATATATATATATATATATTATATATATATATATATATATATATATATATATATATATATATATATATATATATATATATATATATATAATATATATATATATATATAAATATATATATATATATATATATATATATATGAGAAGAGAGACGAGAGAGAGAGAGAGAGAGAGAGAGAGAGAGAGAGAGAGAGAGAGAGAGAGAGAGAGAGAGAGAGAGAGAGAGAGAGAGAGAGAGAGAGTACCTATAAATAAGTACAAAAATTGATGTTCAACATTAAGATCGTATAGAGTTAAGCTTACCTGTGGGTTATGTGTTCTCGAGTGTTATATGAGACATGGGAAAAGTGTGTATGTGTTGAATGAATGCCGGTAGCTCACTTGTGTATCAATAACCAGGAGGGGAACTTGACAGCCACTTTAGTGCTGGCTCACTACGCCGCCGGCTGTAACTTCACCAACACCCAGGTGGCACTGTCTGTTTGGTCGATGGATGCCCACCACTTGCTGCTTAGAGAGAGAGAGAGAGAGAGAGAGAGAGAGAGAGAGAGAGAGAGAGAGAGAGAGAGAGAGAGAGAGAGAGAGAGAGAGAGCTGGCGGGGCCGACATCATCACGCTGAATTGAATTAACTGCTCCGGATCCACTTCCAGTGATGGATCACTTGCTGGCAAAACTGGCAGCTCTCCCTCTCTCTCAGGTCTGATGGTTTACTCGTTGGCAACACTGGCACTCCTCTCTCTCTCTCTCTCTCTCTCTCTCTCTCTCTCTCTCTCTCTCTCTCTCTCTCTCTCTCTCTCTCTCTCTCTCTCTCTCTCTCTCTCTCTAAGTTCTAAGTCTGATTAAATTAAACAGGGACGTCAGGACTACGGGGATGAACCTCTTGACTGGCCTTATCTACCACCCTGCTGGGTAAGAGAGACATTACGAGTGCTGGGACTGATGCCCACTTATGCCACTGGTTTTGTTCACTCTCTTGAGGTTAAACAAAATCTGAAATGATTTCAGCAAAGTTGAGGGAAGGGATGATACTGAAACTGTCTTCATTTCCTTCAACTTAAAGAAATGTGTTCCTTAATTACGTCGCTGAAGTTAAATATGATCTTTTTCATGTGGTAAACGAAATGTTGGGAGAGGAAGGCGAGAAGAGCGAAACAACGGTCAAACGTATTGGACAATTTCTTACACGTAAGACGTGGTCTAGATCGCGTGGCAAATGTGTAATGGAACCATAGCGAAAAATGCCATGCAGCTCCGTTTTGGAAAACAGGGCAGTTGTGGCCTCAGTGTCTACATCATTCTAAATCCTAAGTAGATAGAAAAAGATTAGTTATACACGGTTTTCTAAACCTTGATCACAAAGCAGGCTTCCAGTCTCTCAGGTATAGTCGTCACGGAAGCGGTGTTGATCCATAGAGGTTTGTGAAGAGCAGTAGGAGGAATGTTCGTCCCTAGCCCTGCGTGTACATGATTCATGTAGTGTTCTTCATCAGAGGTCGGCCACTTGTGAGGGAGGAGAAAAGCTGAGGTGACAGGTACGAGGATAGTAACCGGAGGTCAGTACGATAACTAATGCTTTAGTTATTATCAAGATGAAAACCAGATGACCTCCAACTGTCACGAAAATAAACATTATGAAGTTGAAAGTTTTACGTAGCTTTGCATTGGTGCCTTTGTGGACATGTGTGTGTGTGTGTGTGTGTGTGTGTGTGTGTGTGTGTGGAGAGGGAGGAATATTTTTCATAACAATGGTCTTATTCTAATCTCAGTGATGAAATGATGAGGAAAGTTAAAGTTGTGACGTCCTAGGAACTACTGACAACTGAACGCCAATTTTGTTCTGTGCGAGACTTATCGCAGACCTGATAATGCCGATGTTGAAGACACTAGTAGCAGTGGCAGATAACCAGGATGGAGGAGGCCATTTTGGTACCATATGCTGAATATGGAGACGTATAACAAGTACCACAATCAAGTGGGAAATAGTGAGGCCAGGAGAACTGAATACCTTCATAACATAGCAATCTGAGGTTAAAGTTCAGGATATCATAGCAACAGTGGAAAACTAGGTACAATTCGCCCTCAGCACTTCACAGTCACATTAAAATCAGGTTCGCAAACCAAGTCAAACTTCAGTCATTCATCTCTCATGGACTGTTGACCCCAGTAACCTGAGATGACCCAAAGAGAATGCCGTGCGGGCACTTCACTCACCATATAACCTCAGCGGAACACTCAGTCTTGCTGATGTAATTGGATGAATTCTATTTTCCATCACAGTCATCAGAATGTGTCTATATAGAGTATATCTAACGAAAATATTGTGGCAATACCTCTGTAACGCACATATATCAATGTTAAGTGCGACAGTACCAGTTACAATTTAGCTACTGCCAGGGGAATGGACATACACAGGTTAGATGGATGGGAATAAATGTCCGAGCGAAATTTGAATACGATTTTCAACGATTTAGGCAGTAAAAAGCTTTTATCTTATGGGTCGGCTGAAATCATTTGATGGTGTGTTAAATCACTGATCACTGCTCTCCACATAAATATACAGATGTAGTCTGGATAAAAATCGCGTATCCACTGGACGCTTAAAAATATTAGATGAGTCTGGTGGTGGTATTTGTACGTTCTATTTCATTCTCATTTCGGTAACAACAAGAGAAACGCAGTGTAGCTGCTACTATCACTATACATATATATATAATATATATATATATATATATATATATATATATATAATATATATATATATAATATATATTATATATATATATAATATATAAATAATATATATAATTGGTGATGTGAGAAGGAGATGGAGGGGAGTATTTTAAAGGGTTTTGTTGAATGTTTTGATGATAGAGGGGCAGTTTTAGGGTGTTTTGGTCGAGGTGTGTCCCAAAATGAAGGGTTAGGGAAAATGATTGGTAAACAGAAAAAAGGCAGTGAAAAGCTTGCGAAGATAAAGCCGCAAGGCAGCGGGTTTTGGATGATTGAAAGTGGTTTTAAATTAAAAAAGGGGTGACTGTATTGTTACGGGTTGGAAAGGGTTTTTAATGTAGTATGACTCATGGTGGGGTTTCCCCGGGAGTTTTGGGGGAAAAATGCTGCATAGGGGCCATTGTAAAAAGGGCCCAAGGGATAAAAAGTGAGGCTAAAATTTAAACAGAGGTTAAAAGTTTGTTGAAAATCCGGTAAATTATATGGGAGGTATTGATTAGAGGGTGAAGGCATGAAACAGAGCCAAATTTGGGGAAAAGAGCAGTGGGGTTTTCAGAAGTGAGAGGATTTGTGATCGGGTTTGTTTGCTTGAAGAATTTTATTTGGGGAAATACTTAAAAAAGAAAAGGATTGTATGAAACCCTTTATGGATCTGGAGAAGGCAAAATTTTTTAAGATTTGATAGAGATGCTCTGGGGAAGGTATTAAGAAATATGGAGGGGGAGGAAAGTTGTTAGAAGCAGTGAAAAGTTTTATCGAGGATGTAAGGCAGTGTACGTGTAGGAAGGGGGAAAAGTATTGGTTCCAGTGAATGTGGGTTTGCGGCAGGGTGTGGATGTCTCCAGGGTTGTTTAATTTTTTTATGGAGGGGGTTGTAAGGAGGTAAAAGCAAGATTTTTGGAAAGAGGGGCAAGAATGAAGCTGTTGGGGATGAGAGACTTGGAATGACAGTTTGTTTTTTTCGTTTATGATACACCCGCTGGTGGCTGATTCAGTGAGAAACTGCAGAAGCTGGGACGGATTTTGGGGTAAAGTTGTGGAAAAAAAATTAAGAGTAAAGTGAATAAGCAAGGTTATTAGGTACAGTAGGTTGAGGGTCAAGTCAATTGGGAGGTGATTTTTGAATGGAGAAAACCTGGAGGAAGTGAAGTGTTTTAGATACGGGAAAGTGGATTTTGGGCAGCGGATGAACCATGGAAGCGGAAGTGGATCATGGGGTGGGGGAGGGGCGAAAATTCTGGGGCCTTGAGATGTGTGGATCGAGAACATAATCTCAAAAGCAAAAATGTTATGTTTGAAGGAATAGGGGTTCCAAAAGTTGTTTTGGTTCGAGGCGGGGCTATGGGAAGAGTTGTGCGCAGGAGGATGGATGTGCTGGAAATGAATGTTTGAGGACAATGGTGGTGTGGGGGTTTTTTGATCGAGGAGTAACGTAAGGGTAAGAGAGATGTGGGGGAAAAAAAAAAGATGGGTGGTTAAGAGAGCAGAAGAGGGGGGTTTTAAAAGTGTTTCGGCACAGGAGAGAATGAGTGGGGGAAAGATTGACCAAAGAGGAAATTGTGGGGAGGTGGGGGGAGAAAGGGAGAAGGGGGGTTCAAATTGGAGGTGGAAAGAGGGAGTAAAAAGATTTTGTGGTAATGGGGGGCCTGAACATGCAGGAGGGTAAAAAGAGGCAAGGAAAGAGTGAATTGGAGCGATGTGGTAAAAACCGGGGTTACGTGCTGCAATGGTTGAACAAAGGGATGTGAAGCTTCCCCCGGGGAAAAAATGGAAAGGTGTAGATGTATATTTGCGTGGGGTGGACGTATGTATATACATGTTTGGGGGGGGGTGGGCCCTTTCTTTCGTTTTTTTTCCTTTCGCTAAAAAACGCAAACCGGGAGACGGCGACGAAGTAAAAAAAATATATATATATTATATATATAATATATATAATATATATAATATAAAATATAAAAATATATATAATATATATAAAATATATATATATTTCAAAAAGTGGTAGAGGATGTGTGATCAGTGTTCTTTGAAAATTCTGGAGCCTGAAGAATGTTGGAAAACGAGAACATTATATCGGAAAGCAAAAAAGGGTATGTTTGAAGGAATAGTTTCCCAAAAATGTTGTATGGTTTCGGGCGGGGCAAGGATAAGTTGTGCGCAGGGGATGGATTTGGGTGGGAAAGAATTTTTGAGGGAATGTTTGGGGGTGAGGTGGGTTTTATCGAGTGAGTAACGTAAGGTTTAAAAGAATGGTGGAAATAAAAAGACGTGGTTAGAGAGCAGAAGAGGGTTTTTGAAGTGGGTTTTGGGGACATGGAGAGAATGATGGGAAAGATTTACCAAGAGGGTATAAAGTTTTGGAGGTGGAGGGAACGAGGAAAGAGGGAGACCCAAAAAGGAGGGGGAAAGATGGAGTGAAAAAGAAATTTATATATATATATAAATATATATATATATTATATACTATATAAATAAATTATATTTTTATATATAATAATATAATATATATTGTATATATATATATATATAAATATATTATATATTTTTTTTTTTTTTTTTTTTTTTAACTTTGCGCGTCTCCCCGTTTTTTCGAGGTGCCCCAAGGAAACAGACGAAAGAAATGGCCAACCCCCCCCCCCCCATACAAATGGACATCACACTCCACACACCAAATTACATACTACACAGCTTTCCATGGTTTACCCAACCTTCACATGCCTTGCTTCAATCCACGACAGCACGCCCAACCCCTGTATACCACATGACCCAAATTCACTCTATTTCTTCCCCTCCTTTCACCCTCCTGCATTTCGGGCCCCCAAACACCAAATCTTTTTCACTCCATCTTTCCACCCCAATTTGTCCCCTCTTTCCCTTTTCCCTCCCCTCCGACACATATACCCTTGGTCAATCTCTCCTCACCCCTTTCTCTCCATGGCCCAAACCATTTCAAACCCCCTCTTCTGCTCTCTCAACCACGTTTCTTTTATTTCCACACATCTCTTTTACCCTTACTTTACTTACTCGATCAAACACCCACCCACACATTGCCCCTAAAACATCTCATTCCAGCACACCATCCTCCTGCGCACATCTCTATCCATAGCCCACGCTCGCAACCATACAACATTGTTGGAACCACATTCCCTAAAACAACCCATTTTTTTTTTCCGAGATAATTTTCTCACTTCCCCTTTTTTCAAGGCCCCAAAATTTTCGCCCCCTCCCCCCCCCAAATGATCCACTCCCTTTCCCAGTTCATCCGCTGACAGATCCACTCCCAGAATCAAAAACACTTCATTTCCCTCATTTTTTTCTCCATTCAAACTAAACCCCCCAATTAAACTTGACCCTCACCCCAACTGTACCTAAAAACCCTTTCCCTTTTTATTCACTTTTACTCTAAATTTTCTTCTTCCACACACTTTACCAACTAGCACCAGTTTCTGCAGTTTCTCACAGAATCACCACCCCCCTGTATAAACAGCGAACAACAACTACTCACTTCCCAAGCCTCTCACCCCCCAAACAACTTCATACTTCCCCCTCTTTCCAGGACTCTTGCATTTACCCCCCTTAAACCCCATCCATAAACAAATTAAACAACCAGGGAGACATCACACACCCCTGCCGCAAACCTACTTTCACTGAGAACCAATCACTTTCCTCTCTTCCTACCGTACACATGCCTTACACCTCGATAAAAACTTTTCACTGCTTCTAACAACTTGCCTCCCACACCATATATTTTTAAATACCTTCCACAGAGCATCTCATCAACTCTATCATATGCCTTCTCCAGACCCCATAAATCTACATACAAATCCATTTGTTTTTTCTAAGTTTTCTCACATACATTTTTCAAAGCAAACACCTGTCCACCATCCTCTACCATTCTAAACCCGCACTCTCTTCCCCAATCTATGCTCTGTACATGTTTTTCACCCCCCAAAATAAAACCCCTCCCTATAATTTACCAGGAATACTCAACAAACTTATACCTCTGAAATTTAGCCTCCCCTTTTTATCCCCTTTTTTTTGTACAATGGCACTACGCACCATTCCGCCAAATCCTCAGCACCCACCATGAGTCTACAAATTAAAAAACCCTTCCAACCAGTCAAAATACAGTCAACCCCCTTTCTTAAAAAATTCCACTGCTACCACCCAAACCCTGCGCCTTGCCGGCTTTCATATATTAAAAATTTTAATTATAATATAATATATTTATATATATTATATATATATATATAAAATTTTTATAATATATTATTTTTTATTTTGCTTTGTCGCTGTCTCCCCGTTAGCGAGGTAGCGCAAGGAAACAGACGAAAGGAATGGCCCAACCCCACCAAAACACATGTAATACATACACATCCACACACCAATATATACATACCTTTCATTCAAAGTTACAATAAGCAACAGAAAACATAACATATATCACATGCACATAATTCATATGTCCCTCTTTTTCATCCACACGCCACCCCGCCACACATGAAAAAAAACCACCCCCCCCCCCCCCCCCAAATGTGCGGGGAGTAACGCTAGAAAGACAACAAAGGCCCTTTCGTTTCACATTCCCTTTTTTACTGTCATGTAATAATGTACCGAAACCACAGCTCCTTTCCCACAACCAGCCCCACAGAACTGTCCCCTGGTTTTACCCCAGACGCTTCACAAAGCCCTGGTTCAATCCATTGACCAGCACGTAACACCCCGTAATACCACATCGTTCCAATACACTCTATCCCTTGCAACCTTTCACCCTAATGCATGTCAGAGAGCCCCGTTTGCTCCCAAAAACCCATTTCATTCCATTATCCACATCTAATTTGGTCCCCCCACTTTTTCCTCTTCCCCCCCACCTCTGACTATATCCTCTTGGTCAATCTTTCCTCACTCATTCTCTCCATTGACCAAACCATTTCAGCACACCATCTTCTGCTCTCTGAGCCACACTCATTTTTATTACCACACATCTCTCTTACCCTATTTAAACTTACTCCTCAAACACCTCACAACCACATATTGCCTCAAACATCTCATTTCCCCACATCCACCCCGCGCACACACTCTATCCATAGCTCCCCGCCTCGCAACCATATAACATTGTTGGAACCACTATCCCTTCAAAAATACCCATTTTTGCTTTTCGAGATAATGCTCTCGAAATTCCACACATTCTTTCAACGCTCCAGAACTTTTGCCCCCTCTCCCACCATATGATTCACTTCCGCTTCCATGTTCCATCCGCTCCAAATCCACACCCAGATATCTAAAACACTTTACTTCCTCCATTTGTCTCCATTCAAGCTACCTCCCAATTGGGCTTGTCCCTCAACCCTACTGTACCTAATACCCCTTGCTCTTATTCACATTACTCTCACTTTTTTTCTTTCAGAGACTTTACCAAACTCAGTCACCACTTCTGCATTTCTCCAAAAACGAATCAGCCACGCTCGCTGTATCATCAGCGAACAACAACTACCTCACTTCCCAAACTCTTTTCATCCACAACAGACGCATCTTTTCCCCTCTCTTCCAAACTCTTGCATTCACCTCCCCTACAACCCCCATAGATAAACAAATTATACAACCATGGAGACATCACACATCCCTGCCGCAAACCTACATTCACTGAGAACCATCACTTTCTTCCTACCCGTACACTCTATCAACTCTATCATATGCCTTCTCCAATCCCATAAATGCTACATAAAATCCATTTTTTTTATAAGATTCCCACAAACATTCTTCAAAGCAAACAACCCGATCCACACCTCCTTTACCACTTCTCAAAATACACTGCTCTTCCCCAAGCTGATGCTCTTGTACATGTCTTCCCCCCTCTCAATCAATACCCTCCCATATAATTTTCCCCGGAATACTCAACAAACTTATACCTCTGTAATTTGAGCACTCACTCTTATCCCCTTTGCCTTTGTACAATGGCACTATGCACGCATTCCGCCAATCCTCAGGCACCTCACCATGAGTCATACATACATTAAATAACCTTACCAACCAGTCAACAATACAGTCACCCCCTTTCTTAATAAATTCCACTGCAATACCATCCAAACCTGCTGCCTTGCCGGCTTTCATCTTCCGCAAAGCTTTTACTACCTCTTCTTTGTTTACCAAATCATTTTCCCTAACCCTCTCACTTTGCACACCACCTCGACCAAAACACCCTATATCTGCCACTCTGTCATCAGACACATTCAACAAACCTTCAAAATACTCATTCCATCTCCTTCTCACATCACCGCTACTTGTTATCACCTCCCCATTTACGCCCTTCACTGAAGTTCCCATTTGCTCCCTTGTCTTACGCACCCTATTTACCTCCTT
Source organism: Panulirus ornatus (assembly GCF_036320965.1). Lineage (NCBI taxonomy): Eukaryota > Metazoa > Arthropoda > Malacostraca > Decapoda > Palinuridae > Panulirus > Panulirus ornatus. Next base: position 14,374,744 of record NC_092251.1, on the reverse strand, counting down.
CCAGAACATCTTTTTATTCTCCCTAAAATTTACTGATAGTCTCTCACCCCAACTCTCATTTGCCCTTTTTTTCACCTCTTGCACCTTTCTCTTGACCTCCTGTCTCTTTCTTTTATACTTCTCCCACTCAATTGCATTTTTTCCCTGCAAAAATCGTCCAAATGCCTCTCTCTTCTCTTTCACTAATACTCTTACTTCTTCATCCCACCACTCACTACCCTTTCTAAACAGCCCACCTCCCACTCTTCTCATGCCACAAGCATCTTTTGCGCAATCCATCACTGATTCCCTAAATACATCCCATTCCTCCCCGACTCCCCTTACTTCCATTGTTCTCACCTTTTTCCATTCTGTACACAGTCTCTCCTGGTACTTCCCCACACAGGTCTCCTTCCCAAGCTCACTTACTCTCACCACCTTCTTCACCCCAACATTCACTCCTCTTTTCTGAAAACCCATACTAATCTTCACCTTAGCCTCCACAAGATAATGATCAGACATCCCTCCAGTTGCACCTCTCAGCACATTAACATCCAAAAGTCTCTCTTTCGCACGCCTGTCAATTAACACGTAATCCAATAACGCTCTCTGGCCATCTCTCCTACTTACATAAGTATACTTATGTATATCTCGCTTTTTAAACCAGGTATTCCCAATCATCAGTCCTTTTTCAGCACATAAATCTACAAGCTCTTCACCATTTCCATTTACAACACTGAACACCCCATGCATACCAATTATTCCCTCAACTGCCACATTACTCACCTTTGCATTCAAATCACCCATCACTATAACCCGGTCTCGTGCATCAAAACCGCTAACACACTCATTTAGCTGTTCCCAAAACACTTGCCTCTCATGATCTTTCTTCTCATGTCCAGGTGCATATGCACCAATAATCACCCACCTCTCTCCATCAACTTTCAATTTTACCCATATTAATCGAGAATTTACTTTCTTACATTCTATCACATACTCCCACAACACCTGTTTCAGGAGTATTGCTACTCCTTCCCTTGCTCTTGTCCTCTCACTAACCCCTGACTTCACTCCCCAGACATTTCCAAACCACTCTTCCCCTTTACCCTTGAGCTTCGTTTCACTCAGAGCCAAAACATCCAGGTTCCTTTCCTCAAACATACTACCTATCTCTCCTTTTTTCACATCTTGGTTACATCCACACACATTTAGGCACCCCACTCTGAGCCTTCGAGGAGGATATATATATATATATATATATATATATATATATATATATATATATATATATATATATATATATATATATATATATATATATATATATATATATATTGGTGATGTGAGAAGGAGATGGAGTGAGTATTTTGAAGGTTTGTTGAATGTGTTTGATGATAGAGTGGCAGATATAGGGTGTTTTGGTCGAGGTGGTGTGCAAAATGAGAGGGTTAGGGAAAATGATTTGGTAAACAGAGAAGAGGCAGTGAAAGCTTTGCGGAAGATGAAAGCCGGCAAGGCAGCAGGTTTGGATGGTATTGCAGTGGAATTTATTAAAAAAGGGGGTGACTGTATTGTTGACTGGTTGGTAAGGTTATTTAATGTATGTATGACTCATGGTGAGGTGCCTGAGGATTGGCGGAATGCGTGCATAGTGCCATTGTACAAAGGCAAAGGGGATAAGAGTGAGTGCTCAAATTACAGAGGTATAAGTTTGTTGAGTATTCCTGGTAAATTATATGGGAGGGTATTGATTGAGAGGGTGAAGGCATGTACAGAGCATCAGATTGGGGAAGAGCAGTGTGGTTTCAGAAGTGGTAGAGGATGTGTGGATCAGGTGTTTGCTTTGAAGAATGTATGTGAGAAATACTTAAAAAAGCAAATGGATTTGTATGTAACATTTATGGATCTGGAGAAGGCATATGATAGAGTTGATAGAGATGCTCTGTGGAAGGTATTAAGAATATATGGTGTGGGAGGAAAGTTGTTAGAAGCAGTGAAAAGTTTTTATCGAGGATGTAAGGCATGTGTACGTGTAGGAAGAGAGGAAAGTGATTGGTTCTCAGTGAATGTAGGTTTGCGGCAGGGGTGTGTGATGTCTCCATGGTTGTTTAATTTGTTTATGGATGGGGTTGTTAGGGAGGTAAATGCAAGAGTTTTGGAAAGAGGGGCAAGTATGAAGTCTGTTGGGGATGAGAGAGCTTGGGAAGTGAGTCAGTTGTTGTTCGCTGATGATACAGCGCTGGTGGCTGATTCATGTGAGAAACTGCAGAAGCTGGTGACGGAGTTTGGTAAAGTGTGTGGAAGAAGAAAGTTAAGAGTAAATGTGAATAAGAGCAAGGTTATTAGGTACAGTAGGGTTGAGGGTCAAGTCAATTGGGAGGTGAGTTTGAATGGAGAAAAACTGGAGGAAGTGAAGTGTTTTAGATATCTGGGAGTGGATCTGGCAGCGGATGGAACCATGGAAGCGGAAGTGGATCATAGGGTGGGGGAGGGGGCGAAAATTCTGGGGGCCTTGAAGAATGTGTGGAAGTCGAGAACATTATCTCGGAAAGCAAAAATGGGTATGTTTGAAGGAATAGTGGTTCCAACAATGTTGTATGGTTGCGAGGCGTGGGCTATGGGATAGAGTTGTGCGCAGGAGGATGGATGTGCTGGAAATGAGATGTTTGAGGACAATGTGTGGTGTGAGGTGGTTTGATCGAGTGAGTAACGTAAGGGTAAGAGAGATGTGTGGAAATAAAAAGATCGTGGTTAAGAGAGCAGAAGAGGGTGTTTTGAAGTGGTTTCGGCACATGGAGAGAATGAGTGAGGAAAGATTGACCAAGAGGATATATGTGTCGGAGGTGGAGGGAACGAGGAGAAGAGGGAGACCAAATTGGAGGTGGAAAGATGGAGTGAAAAAGATTTATATATATATATATATATATATATATATATATATATATATATATATATATATATATATATATATATATATATATATATATATATATATATATATATATATATATATATATATATATATATATATATATATATATATATATATATATTTTTTTTTTTTTTTTTTTTTTATACTTTGTCGCTGTCTCCCGCGTTTGCGAGGTAGCGCAAGGAAACAGACGAAAGAAATGGCCCAACCCCCCCCCCCCCATACACATGTACATACACACGTCCACACACGCAAATATACATACCTACACAGCTTTCCATGGTTTACCCCAGACGCTTCACATGCCTTGCTTCAATCCACTGACAGCACGTCAACCCCTGTATACCACATGACTCCAATTCACTCTATTTCTTGCCCTCCTTTCACCCTCCTGCATGTTCAGGCCCCGATCACACAAAATCTTTTTCACTCCATCTTTCCACCTCCAATTTGGTCTCCCTCTTCTCCTCGTTCCCTCCACCTCCGACACATATATCCTCTTGGTCAATCTCTCCTCACTCATTCTCTCCATGTGCCCAAACCATTTCAAAACGCCCTCTTCTGCTCTCTCAACCACGCTCTTTTTATTTCCACACATCTCTCTTACCCTTACGTTACTTACTCGATCAAACCACCTCACACCACACATTGTCCTCAAACATCTCATTTCCAGCACATCCATCCTCCTGCGCACATCTCTATCCATAGCCCACGCCTCGCAACCATACAACATTGTTGGAACCACTATTCCCTCAAACATACCCATTTTTGCTTTCCGAGATAATGTTCTCGACTTCCACACATTTTTCAAGGCTCCCAAAATTTTCGCCCCCTCCCCCACCCTATGATCCACTTCCGCTTCCATGGTTCCATCCGCTGACAGATCCACTCCCAGATATCTAAAACACTTCACTTCCTCCAGTTTTTCTCCATTCAAACTCACCTCCCAATTGACTTGACCCTCACCCCTACTGTACCTAATAACCTTGCTCTTATTCACATTTACTCTCAACTTTCTTCTTCCACACACTTTACCAAACTCAGTCACCAGCTTCTGCAGTTTCTCACATGAATCAGCCACCAGCGCTGTATCATCAGCGAACAACAACTGACTCACTTCCCAAGCTCTCTCATCCCCAACAGACTTCATACTTGCCCCTCTTTCCAGGACTCTTGCATTTACCTCCCTTACAACCCCATCCATAAACAAATTAAACAACCATGGAGACATCACACACCCCTGCCGCAAACCTACATTCACTGAGAACCAATCACTTTCCTCTCTTCCTACACGTACACATGCCTTACATCCTCGATAAAAACTTTTCACTGCTTCTAACAACTTGCCTCCCACACCATATATTCTTAATACCTTCCACAGAGCATCTCTATCAACTCTATCATATGCCTTCTCCAGATCCATAAATGCTACATACAAATCCATTTGCTTTTCTAAGTATTTCTCACATACATTCTTCAAAGCAAACACCTGATCCACACATCCTCTACCACTTCTGAAACCGCACTGCTCTTCCCCAATCTGATGCTCTGTACATGCCTTCACCCTCTCAATCAATACCCTCCCATATAATTTACCAGGAATACTCAACAAACTTATACCTCTGTAATTTGAGCACTCACTCTTATCCCCTTTGCCTTTGTACAATGGCACTACGCACGCATTCCGCCAATCCTCAGGCACCTCACCATGAGTCATACATACATTAAATAACCTTACCAACCAGTCAACAATACAGTCACCCCCTTTCTTAATAAATTCCACTGCAATACCATCCAAACCTGCTGCCTTGCCGGCTTTCATATATATATATATATATATATATATATATATATATATATATATATATATATATATATATATATATATATATATATATATTATTATTTTATTTTGCTTTGTCGCTGTCTCCCACGTTAGCGAGGTAGCGCAAGGAAACAGACGAAAGGATGGCCCAACCCACACACATACACATGTATATACATACACATCCACACACGCAATATATACATACCTATACATATCAACGTATACATATATATGCACACAGAGACATATACATATATACACATGCACATAATTCATACTGTCTGCTCTTATTCATCCACATCGCCACCCCGCCACACATGAAAATAACCACCCCCTCCCCCCAAATGTGCGCGAGGTAACGCTAGGAAAGGACAACAAAGGCCACTTTCGTTCACATTCACTCTTTAGCTGTCATGTAATAATGTACCGAAACCACAGCTCCCTTTCCACATCCAGGCCCCACAGAACTGTCCATGGTTTACCCCAGACGCTTCACATGCCCTGGTTCAATCCATTGACAGCACGTCGACCCCGGTATACCACATCGTTCCAATACACTCTATCCCTTGCAAGCCTTTCACCCTAATGCATGTTCAGGCCCCGATCGCTCAAAATCGATTTCATTCCATCTATCCACATCTAATTTGGTCTCCCACTTCTCCTCGTTCCCTCCACCTCTGACACGTATATCCTCTTGGTCAATCTTTCCTCACTCATTCTCTCCATGTGACCAAACCATTTCAGCACACCATCTTCTGCTCTCTGAGCCACACTCATTTTATTACCACACATCTCTCTTACCCTATTAATACTTACTCGCTCAAACTACCTCACACCACATATTGTCCTCAAACATCTCATTTCCAGCACATCCACCCTGCTGCACACAACTCTATCCATAGCTCACGCCTCGCAACCATATAACATTGTTGGAACCACTATCCCTTCAAAAATACCCATTTTTGCTTTTCGAGATAATGCTCTCGACTTCCACACATTCTTCAACGCTCCCAGAACTTTTGCCCCCTCTCCCACCATATGATTCACTTCCGCTTCCATGGTTCCATCCGCTGCCAAATCCACACCCAGATATCTAAAACACTTCACTTCCTCCAGTTTGTCTCCATTCAAGCTTACCTCCCAATTGACTTGTCCCTCAACCCTACTGTACCTAATACCCTTGCTCTTATTCACATTTACTCTCAGCTTTCTTCTTTCAGAGACTTTACCAAACTCAGTCACCAGCTTCTGCAGTTTCTCACACGAATCAGCCACGCTCGCTGTATCATCAGCGAACAACAACTGACTCACTTCCCAAGCTCTCTCATCCACAACAGACTGCATACTTGCCCCTCTCTCCAAAACTCTTGCATTCACCTCCCCTACAACCCTATAGATAAACAAATTATACAACCATGGAGACATCACACATCCCTGCCGCAAACCTACATTCACTGAGAACCAATCACTTTCTTCCTACCCGTACACTCTATCAACTCTATCATATGCCTTCTCCAGATCCATAAATGCTACATACAAATCCATTTGTTTTTATAAGTATTCCCCACAAACATTCTTCAAAGCAAACACCTGATCCACACATCCTTTACCACTTCTCAAACTACACTGCTCTTCCCCAAGCTGATGCTCTGTACATGTCTTCACCCTCTCAATCAATACCCTCCCATATAATTTCCCAGGAATACTCAACAAACTTATGCCTTTGTAATTTGAGCACTCACTTTTATCCCCTTTTCCTTTGTATAATGGCACTATGCAAGCATTCCGCCAATCCTCAGGCACCTCACCATGAGTCATACATACATTAGATAACCTTAACAACCACTCAACAATACAGTCACCCCCTTTTTTAACAAATTCCACTGCAATAGCATGCAAACCCGCCGCCTTGCCGGCTTTCATCTTCCGCAAAGCTTTTACTACCTCTTCTCTGTTTACCAAATCATTTTCCCTAACCCTCTCACTTTGCACACCACCTCGACCAAAACACCCTATATCTGCCACCCTATCATCAAACACATTCAACAAACCTCCAAAATACTCACTCCATCTCCTTCTCACATCACCAGTACTTGTTATCACCTCTCCACTTGCCCCCTTCACTGAAGTTCCCATTTGCTCCCTCGTCTTACGCACTATATTTACCTCCTTCCAAAACATCTTTTTATTCTCCCTAAAATTTAATGATACTCTCTCACCCCAACTCTCATTTGCCCTCTTTTTCACCTCTTTCAACCTTCTCTTGACTTCCTGCATTTTTCTTTTATACATCTCCCACTCATTTGCATTATTTCCCTGCAAAACTCGTCCAAATGCCTCAGTCCTCTCTTTCACTAATAATCTTACTTCTTCATCCCACAACTCACTACCCTTTCTAATCTGCCCACCTTCCACGCTTCTCAAGCCATAAGCATCTTTTCGGAAGCCATCACTACCACCCTAAATACATCTCATTCATCCCCCACTCCCCTTACGTCCTTTGTTCACACCTTTTCCATTCTGTACTCAGTCTCTCCTGGTACTTCCTCACACAAGTTTAATTCCCAAGCTCACTTACTCTCACCACTCTTTTCACCCCAGCATCCTCTTCTTTTCTGAAAACCTTTACAAATCTTCACCTTCGCCTCCACAAGATAATGATCAGACATCCCTCCAGTTGCACCTCTCAGCACATTAACATCCAAAAGTCTCTCTTTCGCGCGCCTATCAATTAACACGTAATCCAATAACGCTCTCTGGCTATCTCTCCTACTTACATACGTATACTTATGTATATCTCTCTTTTTTAACTGGGTATTTCCAATTACCTGTCCCTTTTCAGCACATAAATCTACAAGCTCTTCACCATTTCCATACATATATATATATACATATATATATATATATATATATATATATATATATATATATATATATATATATATATATATATATATATATATATATATATATATACATGCAAATATATATATATATCTATTCTTTTTATCCCTGGGCATAAGGGAGAAAGAATACTTCCCACGCATTCCTTACTTAGCGTATACGGCGACTAAAGGGGACGGGAGCGGGGGGCTGGAAATCCTCCCCCTCACCTTTTTTCTTTTTTTCTCCAAAAGGAGGAACAGAGAAGGAGGCCAGGTGAGGATACTCCCTCAAAGTCCCAGTCCTCTGTTCTTAACGCTATCTCGCCAAGCCGGAAATGGTGAATAGTATTTTAACTTTCTAAACGGAGAAACAGAAGGAGTCACGCGGGGAGTGCTCATCCTCCTTGGAGGCTCAGATTCGGGTGTCTAAATGTGTGTGGATGTAACTGAGATGAGAAAAAAGGAGAGATAGGTACTATGTTTGAGGAAAGGAACCTGGATGTTTTGGCTCTGAGTGAAACGAAGCTCAAGAGTAAAGGGGAAGAGTGGTTTGGGAATGTCTTGGGAGTAAAGTCAGGGGTTAGTGAGAGGACAAGAGCAAGGGAAGGAGTAGCACTACTCCTGAAACAGGAGTGGTTGGAGTACGTAATAGAGTGTAAGAAAGAAAGCTCCAGATTGGTATGGGTAAAACTGAAAGTGGATGGAGAGAGATGGGTGATAATTGGTGCATATGCACCTGGGCATGAGAAAAAAGATCATGAGAGGCATGTGTTTTGGGAGCAGCTGAGTGAGTGTGTTAGTAGTTTGGATGCGCGAGACCAGGTTATGCTGATGGGTGATTTGAATGAGAAGGTGAGTAACGTGGCAGTTGAGGGAATAATTGGTGTACATGGGGTGTTCAGTGTTGTAAATGGAAATGGTGAAGAGCTTATAGATTTATGTGCTGAAAAAGGACTGGTGATTGGGAATACCTAGTTAGAAAAAAGAGATATACATAAGTATATATATGTAAGTAGGAGAGATGGCCAGAGAGCATTATTGGATTACGTGTTAATTGATAGGCGTGCGAAATAGAGACGTTTAGATGTTAATGTGCTGAGAGGTGCAACTGGAGGGATGTCTGATCATTATCTTGTGGAGGCGAAGGTGAAGATTTGTAGAGGTTTTCAGAAAAGAAGAGAGAATTGGGGGTGAAGAGAGTGGTGAGGGTAAGGGAGCTTAGGAAGGAGACTTTTGTGAGGAAGTACCAGGAGAGACTAAGTACAGAATGGAAAAAGGTGAGAACAAAAGAGGTAAGGGGAGTGGTTGAGGAATGGGATGTATTTAGTGAAGCAGTGATGGCTTGCGCAAAAGATGCTTGTGGGATGAGAAGCGTGGGAGGTGGGCAGATTACAAAGGGCAGTGAGTGGTAGAATGAAGAAGTAAGATTATTAGTGAAAGAGAAGAGAGAGGCATTTGGACGATTTTTGCAGGAAAAGAATGCAAATGACTGGGAGATGTATAAAAGAAAGAGGCAGGAGGTGAAGAGAAAGGTGGAAGAGGCGAAAACGAGGGCAAATGAGAGTTGGGGTGAGAGTGTATCTTTACATTTTAAGGAGAATAAAAAGATGTTTTGAAAGGAGGTAAATAAAGTGCGTAAGACAAGGGAAGAAATGGGAACATCAGTGAAGGAGGCTAATGGGGAGGTGATAACAAGTAGTGGTGATATGAGAAGGAGATGGAGTGAGTATTTTGAAGTTCTGTTGAATGTGTTTGATGATAGAATAGCAGATATAGGGTGTTTTGGTAGAGGTGGTGTGCAAAGTGAGAGGGGTTAGGGAGAATGATTTGGTAAACAGAGAACAGGTAGTAAAAGCTTTGCGGAAGATGAAAGCAGGCAAGGCAACTGGTTTGGATGGTATTGCAGTGGAATTTATTAAAAATTGGGGTGACTGTATTGCTGACTGGTTGGTGAAGTTATTTAATGTATGTATGACTCATGGTGAGGTGCCTAAGGACTGGCGGAATGCTTGTGTAGTGCCATTGTACAAAGACAAAGGGGATAAAAGAGAGTGCTCAAATTACAGAGGTATAAGTTTAATGAGCATTCCTGGGAAATTATATGTGAGGGTATTGATTGAGAGGGTGAAGGTATGTATGTACAGAGCATCAGATTGGGGAAGAGCAGTGTGATTTCAGAAGTGGTAGAGGATGTGTGGATCAGGTGTTTGCTTTGAAGAATGTATGTGAGAAATACTTAGAAAAGCAAATTGATTTGTATGTAGCATTTATGGATCTGGAGAAGGCATATGACTGAGTTGATAGAGATTCTCTGTGGAAGGTATTGAGAATATATGGTGTGGGAGGTAAGTTGTTAGAAGCAGTGAAAAGTTTTTATCGAGGATGTAAGGCATGTGTACGTGTAGGAAGAGAGGAAAGCGATTGGTTTTCAGTGATTGTTGGTTTGCGGCAGGGGTGTGTGATGTCTCCATGGTTGTTTAATTTGTTTATTGATGGGGTTGTTAGGGAGGTGAATGCATCTTTTGCGCAGCCATCACTGCTTTTCTAAATACATACCATTCCCTCTCCACTCCCCTTATGTCTTTTGTCTCATCTTTTGCCATTCTGCTGGTACTTCCTCACTCAACGATGACACGGAGGAATGTAGGACCATGTAATGATGATCCGTAGGATGTACGAATATGGAATGATGACCCGTAGGAATGTAGGACTATGTAATGATATCACATAGGAATGTAGTACTACGTAATGATTACCAGTACGAATGTAGGAATATATAATGATGACCAGTTGGAATGTAGGACTAAGCGATGATGACCCTTAGGAACGTAGGATCACGTAATGATGACCCGTAAGAGTATAGATCTATGCTATGATTATGTGTAGGAATGTAAGACTATGAAATGATCCGTATGAATGTAGGACTATGTAATGATGATCCGTTACGAATACAGAACTGTGTAATGACGACTCGTAGGAATGTAAGACTATCCTAACCCCTGCTAAGAGACTTTGACATCCTCTCACACGGAAGCCGAGATCATCTACCTCATGGATTTCAACGTTCACCATAGGGAATGGTTGAATTACTCCCATAAGATAGAAGCTCTCGCGTTCTCTATTCTCAGTGGTTTAGAACAAATCATCCCCCAACCTTACCCATATTCCTGACCGCTGTGACCACTCTACTAATGTTCTGGATTTGTTTTTCTAATGTTGTGGATTTGTTCTTCACCTCAAGTCCATCTCGCTGTAAATACAC